>NC_056729.1:121639746-121844746 GCF_019279795.1 Protopterus annectens
ATGGAGTGATGCGCAAAACCAGATGGTTAAGCCAACCTAAATTGTGGGTTGAAAATACCTGTTTAGTACTCAGCAACACAACTAAGTACTTTAGAGAGTGAGCAGTGAGCACTGTAGGTCACACAACTGTCACAAAATTGCAGTATTAATATAATTATACAAGCAATTAGTGCAGTGAATGACAGGCTATGCTATTAATAATACTATACCAGCGACTAGTGCAGTGAATGACAGGCTATGTTATTAATAATACTATACCAGCCATTAGTGCTGAGAATGAATGACAGGATATGTTATTAATAATACTATAGCATCCACTAGTGCACTGAATGACATGACATGTTATACATAATACTATACCAGCCACTAGTGCAGAGAATGACAGGATATGTTATTAATGATGCTATACCAGCCACTAGTGCAATGAATGACAGGGTGTGTTATTAATAATACTATACCAGCCACTAGTGCAGTGAATGACAGGATATGTTAATAATAGTATGCCAGCTTTTAGTGCAGAGAATGACAGGATATGTTATTAATAATAGTATACCAGACACTAGTGCAGCGAATGACAGGATATGTTATTAATTATGCTATACCAGCCGCTAGTGCAATGAATGAGAGGGTGTGTTATTAATAATACTATACCAGCCACTAGTGCACAGAATGACAGGATATGTTATTTATAATACTATACCAGCCACTAGTGAAGCAAATGACAGGATATCTTATTAATAATACTATACCAGCCACTAGTGCTGAGAATGACAGGATATGTTATTAATAATACTATACAAGCCACTAGCTCAGTGAATGACAGGATGTGTTATTGATAATACTATACCAGCCACTAGTGCAGTGAATGACTGTATATGTTATTAATAATACAATACCCTCCCCTAGTAAAGCGAATGACAGGATATGTTATTATTAATATTACACTAGCCCCTAGAGCAGTAAATGACAGGATATGTTATTAATAATACTATACCAGCCACTAGTTCAGAGAATGAAAGGCTATGTTACTAATAATAGTATAACAGCCACTAGTGCAGCGAATGACAGGATATGTTATTAATAATTCTATTCCAGACCCTAGTGCAGCGAATGACAGGATATGTTATTAATAATACTATACCAGCCGGTAGTGCAGAGAATAACAGGATATTTTAGTAATAATACTATAGCAGTCACTACTGCAGCGAATGACAGGATATGTTATTAATCATACTATAGTAGCCACTAGTGCAGTGAATGACAGGATATGGTATTAATAATACTATACCAGCCACTAGTGAAGAGAATAACAGGATATTTTAGTAATAATACTATAGAAGCCACTACTGCAGTGAATGACAGGATATGTTATTAATAATACAATAGTAGCCACTAATGCAGTGAATGACAGGATATGTTATTAATAGTACTATACCAGCCACTAGTGCAGCACATGACAAGATATGTTATTAATAATACTATACTAGCCACTAGTGCAGGAATAACAGGATATTTTAGTAATAATAGTATAGCAGTCACTACTGCAGCGAATGACAGGATATGTTATTAATAATACTATAGTAGCCACTAGAGCAGTGAATGACAGGATGTATTATTAATAATACTATACCAGCCCCTAATGCAGGGAATGACAGGATGTGTTATTAATTATACTGTACCCACCCCTGGTACAACGAATGACAGGATATGTTATTAATAATACTACACTAGCCCCTAGTGCAGTGAATGACAGGATATGTTATTAATAATACTATTCCAGCCACTAGTTCAGAGAATGAAAGAATATGTTATTAATAATACTATACCAGTGACTAGCACAGTGAATGACACAATGTGTTATTAATAATACTATATCAACACCTAAGGCAATGAATGACAGGATATGTTATTAATAATACTATACCAACCACTAGTGCAGTGAATGACAGGATAAGTTATTAGAATAGTATACCAGCCACTAGTGCAGCGAATGGCAGAATATGTTATTAATAATAGTATACCAGCCATTAGTGCAGAGAATGACAGGATATGTTATTAATAATACTATACCAGCCACTAGTGCAGAGAATAATAGGATATTTTAGTAATAATACTATAGCAGTCACTACTGCAGTGAATAACAGGATATGGTATTAATAATACTATAGTAGCCACTAGTGCAGTGAATGACAGGATATGTTATTAATTATACTATACCAGCCACTAGTGCAGTGAATGACAGGGTATGTTATTAATAATACTATTCCAGACTCTAGTGCAGCTGACAGGATATGTTATTAATAATACTATACCAGCCACTAGTGAAGAGAATAACATGATGTTTTAGTAATAATACTATAGCAGCCACTACTGCAGTAAATGACAGGATATGGTATTAATAATACTATAGTAGCCACTAGTGCAGTGAATGACAGGATATGTTATTAATAGTACTATACCAGCCACTAGTGCAGCGAATGACAGGGTATGTTATTAATCATACTATACCAGCCATAAGTGCATCGCATGACAGGATATGTTATTAATAATACTATACCAGCCCCTGGTGCAGTGAATGAGAGGATATGTTATTAATAATAGTATACCAGCCACTAGTGCAGCAAATGAGAGGATATGTTATTAATAATAGTATACCAGCCACTTGTGCAGCGAATGACAGGTTATGTTATTACTAATACTATACCAGCCACTAGTGCAGCGAATGGCAGTATATGTTATTAATGATACTATAACAGCCACTAGTGTAGAGAATGACAGTATATTTTAGTAATAATACTATACTTGCAACTAGTACAGTGAATGACAGGATATATTATTAATAATAGCATACCAGCCACTAGTGCAGGGAATAACAGAATATGTTATTAATAATACTATACCAGCCACTAGTGCAGTGAATGACAGGATATGTTATTAATAATACTATACCAGCCACTAGTGAAGAGAATAACAGGATGTTTTAGTAATAATACTATAGCAGCCACTACTGCAGTAAATGACAGGATATGTTATTAATGATGCTATACCAGCCCCTAGTGGAATGAATGACAGGTTATGGTATTAATATTAGTATACCAGCCATTAGTGCAGACAATGATAGGATATGTTATTAATAATAGTATTCCAGCCCCTATTGCAGTGAATGACAGGATATGTAATTAATAATAGTATACCAGCCATTAGTGCAGAGAATAACAGGATATTTTCATAATAATACTATACCAGCCACTAGTGCAGCGAATGACAGGATATGTTATTAATAATACTATACCAGTCACTAGTGCAGCGAATGACAGGATATGGTATTAATAATAGTATACCAGCCATTCGTGCAGCACATGACTGGATATGTTATTAATAAAAGTATACCAGCCATTAGTGCAGCCATTGACAGGATATGTTATTAATAATAGTATACCAGCCATTAGTGCAGCACATGACTAGATATTTTATTAATAATAGTATACCAGCCACTAGTGCAGTGAATGACAGGAGATATTATTAATAATACTCTATCAGCTCCTAGTGCAGCGAATGACAGGATATCTTATTAATAGTACGATACCAGCCACTAGTGCAGAGAATGGCAGGATATTTCGTAATAATACTATAGCTGATACTAGTGCAGCGAATGACAGGGAATGTTATTAATAATACTATACCAGCCACTAGTGCAGCGAATGACAGGATATGTTATTAAAAATAGTATGCCAGCCACTAGTGCAGCAAATGACAGGACATGTTATTAATAATACTATACCAGCCAATAGTGCAGGGAATGACAGGATATGTTATTAATAATACTATACCAGCCATTAGGGCAGCGAATGAAAGGATATATAAGTAGTATTACTATACCAGCCACTACTGCAGAGAATGACAGGAAATGTTATTAATAATACTATACCAGCCACTAGTACAGCGAATGACAGGATGTTATTAATAATACTATACCAGCCCCTAGTGCAGCGAATGACAGTATATGTTATTAAAAACAGTATACCAGCCACTAGTGCAGTGAATGACATGATATTTTATTAATAATATTATACCAGTCACTAGTGCAGCGAATGACAGGATATGTTATGAAAAATATTATACCAGCCACTAGTGCAGCAAATGACAGGGTATGTTATTAATTGTACTATAAAAGCCCCTAGTGAAGTGAATGATAGGATATGTTATTAATAATACTATACAAGCCACTAGTGCAGGGAATGACAGGATATGTTATTATTGATACTATACCAGCTACTAGTGCAGGGAATGACAGGGTGTTTTCGTAAATACTATACCTGCCACTAGTGCAGCGAATGACAGGATATGTTATTAATAATACTATACCAGCCACTGGTGCAGTGAATGACAAGATGTGTTATTATTGATACTATTCCAGCCACTAGTGCAGGGAATGACAGGATATTGTTGTAATAATACTATACCTGCCACTAGTGCAGCGAATGACAGGATATGTTATTAATAATACTACACCAGCTACTAGTGCAACAAATGAATGGATATGTTGTTAGCAATACTATACCAGCCACTGGTGTAGGGAATGGCAGGATATTTTATTAATAATCCTATACCAGCCACTGATGCAGCAAATGAGAGGATATGTTATTAATAATACTATACTAGCCACTAGTGGAATGAATGACAGATGTGTTATTAATAATACTATGCCAGCCACTAAAGCAGTAAATAACAGCAACTGTACCTCTGAAAATTATGCAGCAGTTTAATATTCATTCATTAAAATGTAATGAATGGATTTTACAGAATAAATATGAGCCGGAAAAGCCTAAAAAATTATCCTTTCTTTTCTATTTGTCTAAATTTGCAAACAATATGCTTCTTCATTTACAAATCAAAGTGTGTATGAAAGGCAATGTGCATATGGTGATGATTATCATAAGTTGTTGCATGTCACATGACTCCAGCCTATTAGTCCTTGTCTGAAGTTTCTCCTGGATGCCCCTGCAGTTATCTTCCAATGTTGTGTGCACCAAGTCGGTGTAAAGCATATAATGTCAGTGCTTTTCCATACAGCTATATAACTACCATTTATGTCCCACAAGACTACTTTAAATCATTGTTATTATAAGTTGAGGAATAATTCATTGTCTGAGTATGAAATGAGAATAACTCCTAATGGAATATAAACATACCTCCCAACATCTTAGAGCAAGAAATCTGGAAAAAGGCATTAAATAAATATGGGCAAATTTTAAAAATCGCTCCTACAAACTTAGAAAGTTGATAGAATAACAGGTTTTGCATTAGCATGAATAATCTGAAGGCTATAAAGTCTGAAACTCAAATCTCTGTCATTATTTTCTAACTTCAGTCTTTAATGATTTGTCACTAATTTGCCAGAAAACCATATATTTTTTAAAAATTAACCAAAAATATGAAGCAAAAATCTTAACATTCTGTGAAAATCTGTATAGTTCAGAGGTATGAATATAAAGCTGTTTCAATGCCCAGGTAAAGACATAAATTAAATGTCATCAACTTTCTTAATTAATCAGAATGTATATCAATTTCACAGTCACTTAATTTGTGGGGTATGATGGATGCAATTTCTGTATATATGCATAAATAAATTATACTTTAAAAGGAAAGGCAGTAGTAATTACACAATAAATAACACACAAAATCATGATCAAATACCTGGCTCAGTGCATCAAGCTGTCTGCTTAATAATTGTAGACAAATCTGGGAGAATAACTTAGTCTTTGAAAATGCTCCAAATCAGCAAGTCGTAGGGCTCATCTGTATTTCACAGAACAATGAAATTCACAGGCATAGAATGTATTGTCAAAGTCAAAGTATCCGTGGTCAAATACTTCAAGATATATCTGGGAAATCATAAAGCAGCCCCAAACAGCTGAACAGAGGATACACATTCGCTAGTATGTGACTGGTAGCTCTTCTGTATATACTACAATAACACCAGCAGGCATAACTACTTAATAAGCTAGAAGTAGAACCTTGTACTTGCATTTCATTCTGCAGATGCATGCCAGATTAACATCTAAATACAGACAAGATTGGGTTAAGGAGAATTAGTAAGATGGAAGCTCGGGGTTTTCATAAGAGAATAACCTAATAAGCCTTCCAGTAGAATTAATTATTTGTTTGCTCGGGCCATCCATAAGCCTCGGGACTATGTCCCCCCACCACCACCACCACTACCGCCTTCGGTTCTGAAGCAATTTTCAGCTAAAGCTCAAATCAGCCCTGGGAAATCTCAATTTGTAAACACAAGCCTTCCAGTAGAATTAATTATTAGGTGAATGTCATTGAATTTGTTTTTAACAATTTTCTCATATTTTGTGCCCATCTTTGTGAGGTGAGCACAGCTGCATTGAGCTTGATTCAGCTTCTAACTTGGAGAGCGTTAATTAAGTTGGCCAATCGGTAGGAACATACTCTACTAATCCACCCTTCTTACCATAGCTGGGTGGAATTTTTAGTTAAACATACTCCCCATTCTATATTTCCAACTTCCCACTCCCTCCTAGTGAAGCTATCCACAGATTCATTATTATTGAATCTTATCTTATCTTATCTTTATGCTAAGCTGCCACCTTGCTCAGTCAGTCTCTTACTGTTACTGATAGGTTTCTGTAGTTTTAGGTCCTCTTGCTCTAGCCTGCTCCATTCACCCTTCAAGCTCACTCTGCTCCCCTTCCTGCCCCCAAATTCCACCAGCCCACAGTGCGACTACACTTGTAGCCCATATATCCCCAACCCCTCCACAACAGCCTCATATCATTCCTCAGTCATCAGATCCACTCCCACTTCCACATCACACCCTCCACCTCACAACAACCTCCTCTGTACACCACACCCACACCATGCAAGGCATACTAGGACTACTACTACTAACTCTCACCACTCCAGCTTACACCACATCCATACACTGTAACATACCAACAAACACTACCTACCACATAACACACACACACACACACACACACACACACACACACACACACACACACACACACACACACACACACACACACAAAATCTCACACAAATATAGTAATATGCTCTACACTATTTAACAAGTCATTATTCTACATACACAAAAAAGCAACCACACTACCTCACAAAAGGCTAACAGTACCCAGCAAACACATAGATATAGCATATGCCATAAAACTCACACTATTCCTCAGAAAATGGCTACTAATCTCAGGGGAAATACACCCCAACCAAGGTCCAAGCAACCCAATCCTATCCCAGATACACAAGTCAGACCTACTTATTATCAATATAACCACAAGTAGCATAGCCAACAAACTACATGACTTTCACACATTCATATCCAA
Organism: Protopterus annectens; assembly: GCF_019279795.1. NCBI lineage: Eukaryota > Metazoa > Chordata > Ceratodontiformes > Protopteridae > Protopterus > Protopterus annectens. The sequence goes on from NC_056729.1 coordinate 121,647,114, forward strand.
CTACTCCCCAGACATACTAAACGTTACAGAGACCTGGCTAAAACCTGTCACACAAAACGAAGAAATTCTTCCCCCAGACTATAACATCCTAAGGCAAGATAGAGGTACCAAAAAGGGAGATGGAGTTGCAATCTTATTTAAAAATACACTCAACCTCCAACCACTAAAAAACCTCACTTCCCAAATTCCCGAATGCAGAGACATTAGGCTCCATTATGTCCCTTAAAAACAAAAAGAGAATCAACGTCCTCTGTAGTTACATTCCTCCAGGAAATAACTCACCTATAATAGAAGAGATACTACAATGGGCCACAATCATCCTACCCCGAGAAACCATCCTGCTATTAACATCCTCTGTAGTTATACTCCTCCAGGAAATAACTCACCTATAATAGAAGAGATACTGCAATGGGCTGCAATCAACCTACCCCAAGAAACCATCCTGCTATCAACATCCTCTGTAGTTACATTCCTCCAGGAAATAACTCACCTATAATAGAAGAGATACTACAATGGGCAACAATCATCCTACCCCGAGAAACCATCCTGCTATCAACATCCTCTGTAGTTACATTCCTCCAGGAAATAACTCACCTATAATAGAAGAGATAATACAATGGGCCACAATCAACCTACCCCGAGAAACCATCCTGCTATCAACATCCTCTGTAGTTATATTCCTCCAGGAAATAACTCACCTGTAATAGAAGAGATACTACAATGGGCACAATCAACCTACCCCAAGAAACCATCCTGCTATCAACATCCTCTGTAGTTACATTCCTCCAGGAAATAACTCACCTATAATAGAAGAGATACTACAATGGGCCACAATCAACCTACCCCGAGAAACCATCCTGCTATCAACATCCTCTGTAGTTACATTCCTCCAGGAAATAACTCACCTATAATAGAAGAGATACTACAATGGGCCACAATCATCCTACCCCGAGAAACCATCCTGCTATTAACATCCTCTGTAGTTATATTCCTCGAGGAAATAACTCACCTATAATAGAAGAGATACTACAATGGGCCACAATCAACCTACCCCGAGAAACCATCCTGCTATCAACATCCTCTGTAGTTATATTCCTCCAGGAAATAACTCACCTGTAATAGAAGAGATACTACAATGGGCCACAATCAACCTACCCCAAGAAACCATCCTGCTATCAACATCCTCTGTAGTTACATTCCTCCAGGAAATAACTAACCTATAATAGAAGAGATAATACAATGGGCCACAATCATCCTACCCCGAGAAACCATCCTGCTGTCAACATCCTCTGTAGTTATATTCCTCCAGGAAATAACTCACCTATAATAGAAGGGATACTACAATGGGCCACAATCAACCTACCCCAAGAAACCATCCTGCTATCAAAATCCTCTGTAGTTATATTCACCAGGAAATAACTCACCTATAATAGAAGGGATACTACAATGGGCCACAATCAGCCTACCCCAAGAAAAAATCCTGCTATCAACATCCTCTGTAGTTACATTCCTCCAGGAAATAACTCACCTATAATAGAAGGGATACTACAATGGGCCACAATCAACCTACCCCAAACAGCATCCTGCTATCAACATCCTCTGTAGTTACATTCCTCCAGGAAATAACTCACCTATAATAGAAGAGATACTACAATGGGCCACAATCAACCTACCACAAGAAACCATCCTGCTGTCAACATCCTCTGTAGTTACATTCATCCAGGAAATAACCCACCTATAATAGAAGGGATACTACAATGGGGCACAATCAACCTACCCCAAGAAACCATCCTGCTATCAACATCCTCTGCAGTTATACTCCTCCAGGAAATAACTCACCTATAATAGAAGAGATACTGCAATGGGCCGCAATCAACCTACCCCAAGAAACCATCCTGCTATCAACATCCTCTGTAGTTATATTCATCCAGGAAATAACTCACCTATAATAGAAGAAATACTACAATGGGCCACAATCAACCTACCCCAAGAAACCATCCTGCTGTCAACATCCTCTGCAGTTACATTCCTCCAGGGAATAACTCACCTATAATAGAAAAGATACTACAATGGGCCACAATCAACTTACCCCGAGAAACCATCCTGCTATCAACATCCTCTGCAGTTACATTCCTCCAGGGAATAACTCACCTATAATAGAAGAGATACTACAATGGGCCGCAATCAACCAACCCCAAGAAACCATCCTGCTATCAACATCCCCTGTAGTTACATTCCTCCAGGAAATAACTCACCTATAATAGAAGAGATCCTACAATGGGCCACAATCAACCTACCCCGAGAAACCATCCTGCTATCAACATCCTCTGTAGTTATATTCACCAGGAAATAACTCACCTATAATAGAAGGGATACTACAATGGGCCGCAATCAACCTACCCCGAGAAACCATCCTGCTATGAACATCCTCTGTAGTTACATTCCTCCAGGAAATAACTTACCTATAATAGAAGAGATACTATAATGGGCCACAATCAAACTACCCCGAGAACCCATCCTGCTATCAACATCCTCTGTAGTTATATTCCTCCAGGAAATAACCCACCTATAATAGAAGAGATACTACAATGGGCCGCAAATAACCTACCCCAAGAAACCATCCTGCTATCAACATCCTCTGTAGTTATATTCCTCCAGGAAATAACTCCCCTATAATAGAAGAGATACTACAATGGGCCGCAATCAACCTACCCCGAGAAACCATCCTGCTATGAACATCCTCTGTAGTTATATTCCTCCAGGAAATAACTCCCCTATAATAGAAGAGATACTATAATGGGCCACAATCAACCTACCCCAAGAAACCATCCTGCTATCAACATCCTCTGTAGTTATATTCCTCCACCAAATAACTCACCTATAATAGAAGAGATACTACAATGGGCCACAATCAACCTACCCCAAGAAACCATCCTGCTATCAATATCCTCTGCAGTTACATTCCTCCAGGGAATAACTCACCTATAATAGAAAAGATACTACAATGGGCCGCAATCAACCTACCCCAAGAAACCATCCTGCTATCAACATCCTCTGTAGTTATATTCCTCCAGGAAATAACTCACCTATAATAGAAGAGATACTACAATGGGCCGCAATCAACCTACCCCAAGAAACCATCCTGCTATCAACATCCCCTGTAGTTATATTTCTCCAGGAAATAACTCACCTATAATAGAAGAGATACTACAATGGGCCACACTCAACCTACCCCAAGAAACCATTCTGCTATCAACATCCTCTGTAGTTATATTCCTCCAGGAAATATCTCACCTATAATAGAAGAGATACTACAATGGGCCGCAACCAACCTACCCCAAGAAACCATCCTGCTAACAACATCCTCTGTAGTTATATTCCTCCAGGAAATAACTCACCTATAATAGAAGAGATACTACAATGGGCCACACTCAACCTACCCCAAGAAACCATCCTGCTATGAACATCCTCTGTAGTTATATTCCTCCAGGAAATAACTCACCTGTAATAGAAGAGATACTACAATGGGCCACAATCAACCTACTCCAAGAAACCATCCTGCTAGGCGACATAAACTTAGACTGGCTAGCCTGCAACTCCAACAACCCCTCAAATGATATTAACTTATTTGGATTCTCACAACTAATCCAAGAACCCACCAGAGTAGGCAATAACTCCAAATAGATCCTCCATTCTAGATTGGACACCAGTTAATATCCCCACAGAAAATTATCATGTGGGCTGCTTACCTGATACATTGAGTGACCGTTGCCCCACATTCCTTCTTCATAAACAGGCAAAAATACCCAAACCCATGCTATTCAAGGAGACTAGGGGTTAGTTAATCTTTGAGCTCATGTAGGATGCAGCCTGAGACACCGTCTGGTCCCATTGATGCTGTGTTTTTGGCTTTGGAGAGAGCTGTTTTAACCTGAGTGTCTGTGATTTCAGGGACACTACATTCTTCTGGTATAGTTATGGGCCCTTTTGGGGGTGAGAGGGGGTTGAAGTTTGCACTGAACATGTCTGCCAGGATGTTGGCTATATCAGTCAGTTCAGTGTATTTTGTGCCATTCTGTACTAACTCTGAGCAGATCTGAGAATTGCCACTTAGATTCTTGACATAGCTAAAGAATACCTTGTGGTTATCTTTGGAGTCCATGGGAATTTTTCTTTTGAAGCTAGCCTTGGATGATTTCATGAGGAAATGTAGTTACTTGCTGATACTGATCAGGGATGTCTTCCCTTCTTTGGATTTTTCTCTTTTCTATTCTAGTTTCCTCCTTCTATTGTACAGCTTGTTTATGGCAGGGGTCCTCCAGACTGGTTTCCTTTTCTTGGAGGAGTGAGTCTTGGTTTTGTTTGGGATAGCATGATCCATGCATTCTTGTAGGTGCCCGTATAGTGCATTAGCAAAAGATTTTGCAGTTTGGACAGCATTATTCTTTAGCATGGGTCTTTGAAACTTTCCACCTTGGTCTTAAGTAATGTGAAGTTTGCTTTTGAAAAGTGTTTCACGGTGGCTTCTTTGACCGAGGGTCGTGGCGGAATGTGGATATCCAGAGTGATTAGTTTATGGTCAGATCTAACCAACGAGGGTTTGACATCCAGTGTGGAACACCGATCGCCCATGTTGGTGATGAACAGGTCCAATATGTTGTCACCTCTGGTGGGGGTGTTGACCAGTTGATCCAGGGTGTTTGAGTTTATAAATTCTAGGAAATGTTGGGCAAGGGAGTTTGTACTTGAGTAGTTCTCCCAGTTAAGGTTTGGGTAATTGAAGTCGCCCAATATCAGGGTGTTTGGTAGGACCTTTATGTTTCCCAGTGTTTCCAGGAATGCGGAGTGGGATTCCTGGGACATGGTGGGTGATCTGTAGCAAGCTATAATTTGAATAGTAGTTTTGCCCATTGTTAGTTGCATGTGGATGATCTCTGAAGCATCGTGCTGTGCCACTAACCTGGAGGTGTGAGTATCCTTAATGAATATGGATACTCCCCCATTTTTTTGTATTTCGGTCCGGGTTTTGTGGCCAAAATGTATGGTATGAGTTCTAGCCTGGTAGTGCTGGGGTGCTCTCTGGAGCCTTAAACCAGGTTTCTGTTACTGCACATATATTGATTTTCTCCATACTGAGGAGTGCCTCGAGTGTGTGCATTTTGAGGTTTAGACTTCTGGCATTGAGTAGCATTACCCTCAGTTTTATGTTACTTGTGCTATTTACAGTGGTGGGTTTGTCTTTTGAGCCTTGACTAAAAAAGGCACTATGGGGGTGGCAAGAGCCTTTGCCAGTATTCGAAAGCCTAAGAGTGACAGGTGTGAAGCAGCGTGGCTTGTCGAGCATGTCATCCCAGGCTGACAGACACTGGATCCATTCTGAATGACACCAGAAGCTTAGCCAATTGTTGAACTTGATAATTTTTTTCTCTATACCATGGTATCATTCTTGGTGCTGGCAGGATGCTACTCAGGGTCAGGGTCATACCGGCCTGGGCTACGTGATCAGAGAGTTCCTCCATGTCGCTTTTCATGTAGCCCAGGGAGGTACGGCTCATGTCATTCACACCAACATGGACAATGACAGAGTCATATTTGTACTTGTTCTGGAGTGACCTGAGTGCTTATGTTATGTGACAGATCCTGGCAGCTGACAGGCAGCTAACAGTAACCTTCTCCTTGTTCAGCCTAGTGAGTGGGATGTCAGTGTACCTGACTATAGAGCCACCTATTACTAGTGTGTTGGGTATGTTATTTTGCCTTAAAGGCTGTGATTGCATGGCACACTGGTTTTGTAAAGTATGTGTTTCATTTCTGTGCATTTAAAATGTTTTTTTTTATTGTATCTGCATTTTTATTATTTTCTGAAAAAAACAAAAAAAAAAAGCCCACAAAAATATACTTTTTTTTCCCGGCTTTCTAAGCTAGCATAGTCCAATTTTCAGGTTAGTGCTGAATTCAGGGCTGTGTTACAAGTTTATATCACACTTGAGTGTGTAGCCTACAACAGTTAAACAGGTAATTTAACCACAAAAATGACTTTGTTAAGGTGCAGGCAGTAAAATAAGTACAATATGTAGCTAAAACTAGTTTTTTAAATCACAGAAACTGTAGAAAATTGGTGTTTTAGGTGGAATTAGCTAAAGGCAGCAAGAAAATGCAGAAAAATGATACTTGATCACTCCAAAGTCTCTCTTTTGTCTCTCTGCTGCTGTAGAACTCTGCAGGGCACCAGGCAAGAGCTTGCTGAGCTGTATACTAGCCCAAAAGCCTTGCAAATGTGTTTTTTTATAGCAGGGAAATGAAAGAGATAGAAATTAGCCCAAAATGGCCAACAAAGTACTAATTTCTGGGCTGAAACCCCTCCTCCAGGGACAGATAGGCTGCTCAAATCTCCCTCTCCCACAGTGAGCAGAGAAACTTCCTTCTATCCATTAACGTATGGGCAAACACAGAAACTTGTAACACAGCCCTGAATTCAGCACTAACCTAAAAACTGGACTATACTAGCTTAGAAAGGTGGAAAAACAAGTATATATATATATTTTTTGTTTTTTTCAGAAAATAAAGCAGATACAATAAAAAAACACTTTAAATGCACAGAAATGGCTATCACACTTGAGTGTGTAGCTTTCAACAGTTAAACAGGTAATTTAAGCACAAAAACAATGTTGTTAAAGTGCAGGCAATAAAATAAGTACAATATGTAGCTGAAACAAGCTTTTTAAATCACAGAAACTCTAGAAAACTGGCGTTTTAGGCGGAATTAGCTAAAGGCAGCAAGAAAATGGACAGTGGAAATCTCTTAACCATGAACCATCATCAAGTCCACTTTTACAAATAGCAGGCCTTCCCTCTTTAGCTTTGTTAATGCCTTTCAAAAAGTCAGTGAAGCAGTGGATAGTGGATATATAGTGCATACATCATGTCTCCACCTAGGCAGGGCCATTGATACTATTCCCTTTGTAGACCTTTTAGACTGACTCATAAATCTAAATATAAATCCATATATTTTCCTGTGGATAGCTATCTAGCTGTCTGACAGAGCCAATGGGTTAAAGTTACAGGTGCCACTTCTTATAAAAATGTTATCAGTGTTGTACACAGGGTCACTATTAGGCCCATTTCTATTGGCAGGTAGTTTTCAATCATTTAAGTCAATAATCCTGGTCTTTGGTTATCTATGCTTGTGGACTCCTATAAACTAGGTGCTGCTTGTTGCACCTACACTATGTCAGAATTGCTACAACATGGGATAGGCTATGTGATCATGTTGTTCAAGGACAATTTTCACAAATGTAACATAAAAGCATGTAACATAATTATGGAAAACAAAACATTTCTGCATCACACCATATAGAAAAATCACTCATCCAATCAGGCACTCTCATAAGGAATCTAGGCACTCTAGTTGATAATCACATAACTTTCCATCATATAATCCCCATAACACTTCAGACAGCCTTCTATCTGCCTCATGTAAGTTCCAAAATCACCTTCTTGAGATCCAAATAAGTCTTAATTCCTCTTCACTCAGCATTGTCACCTAACAGTAAGATGCTGTCCTGTTCGATTCTCAGCTAGAGCGTCTTCTGTGTGGAGACATGCGTGAATGGGCGTACCTTCGTTGAAGCTTGTGCGTCAGGGGTGGCAACTCAGCAAGTAAAAATAAACTGCCAATCATTAGCGGACTGGAGTTCCACTGTGGCAACCCCTAACCGGGAAAAGCCGAAAGACACATACATATACATAGTGAATATAATCCCCCTTTTACCATGCATTTATCTAAACAATTTGATTTAAATTTGCACTCATTACTGATTATCTTTCTGCCTGTGCATATTTCTGTCACTTTTACATTTTTTGTTTGTATCCTCAGTATATTGCTTTTGATTTCTAACAACAACAAAAACACAAATATACTTTTGATTTGTGTTATATGAATGTAAACAAAAAATTATATATCAGCAAAACAACGGCAACAATCATAATTGTCCATCATTTATATACTTTGCATAAAATTATATCAAAAACTATATACATATTTAAATATAACCAGGACTTGCAATGTTTGCCTTAATATTTATTCCTTCTTATATTTTATACCTTCCATGTCCTTCTGATGTCTAATTTACCACAAATTATTCTAGTTTCATTTAAATTTAGAATAAGATTGTGTCACTGAGTCCCAACTTTTTTGTGTTTTCTCTCGCTCCTTTATTTTGTAATAGTGTTTGACTCATTTCACCAGTTTTAAGTATTCTGCATTCAGCCTTCCCTCTCATTGTGTGTGACATTCTCCATTTCCTCTCTACTATAATATTTGGGACAGATGCTAACATTAGTGTTATAATCAACTCTTCCATTTTCCATTCTGATACATCTCTTTTTGTCTTCAGCCCTGATGGTTTCCATGCCAATTTATAGATTTAATAAAAATTTCTTACCAAAAATTTCATCAACTGCTTCCATCTCTGCAGAAGCTTTTAGCATTACCGAAGCATATGCAGCATTCCTGCATTTTCCTATCTATATTTCAAGCACTTCTCCCCCTCCCATACTCTCCTCTCACAGCTTATTTTCTTTGCTGTGCTGTAATATAAGTGTAGTATTTTCTTCTGTTGGTCCTAGATATTGGAGCATTTCCTAAGAAGATGGACATTTCCTCATATCTGGGTTATTTCTGCGTGAGTTACTTCACCTCTTGCATATCTTCTTTGACCATCTATGTCCTCTCAGTTCTGGCCCTTTTTTTTCCACTTATGCATCGTCTGATGTTTTTTACGGGTTCCTATTGCCAAATCGAATTTTCAGTTGTTCAAATCGATCAAACAACTGAAAATTCGAATTTGTCAAAGTAAATATTAAAAATAAAAAAAAAAAATAAAAAGTAAAGGATGTAGGCAGGGGGGCAAGCCCCCTGCACCCCACACTCCCACTACTTAAATATACCAACTCCGAGATTGCACTAAAGTGTAGGGAAAATCTTCCCTTTCCACACTGTAGTACATTAAAGTGTGATCTCAGAGTTGGTATATTTAAGTAGTGAGGGGTGTGGGGTGCAGAGAGGCTTGCCCCCCTGCTTTAACCCATCAGGGTAAGTTTTCTTTTCCTTTTGTTATTTTGAAGTTATGGAACTTCAATCATTTGGTGTCGACCATATGGTATTTGATGTTTCTTAACTTTGATTTTGTAATAGGTAACTATTGTTTACATATTAAACTTCCTGCACCTTCTTTCGGATAGCGCCATTTGTTCCACTGAGACATCCCATTTTTGCTCTTCCTGCTTAATAGCCAATAGCCTGTATAGATATTTATTAGTATACAGAATGTTTCAAAACGTCCATCACTGATTTGAAACTGATTTTGCATATTATTTTACATTAACCTTTTTAACTCTAGTTCTGTATCATTTTTGTTTAAGATATTGTCCCCAGCTGCTGAATCCTGCTTCTTCCCACTCTGTTTGTACTTGCTCATGGAATGTGTCTTTTATCTCTGACTGGTCCCATATTCTCTTTTATGCGGGTGTTCTCCATGTCATATCACCTAGCTGTTTAAGTTCTGTCCCCTAGTTCACCCTGAATGTTTGCCATACATGTTCTCCATAAAGGGACATGCTTCTTTACCCTCCAAGCCTCAGCCTTCACACCCTCTTCATGTAATCTGATCCACAGCAGTAAAGTGAATGTCACATATGTATCTATCCCATCCCCCACCCCCCGCTGCCAGTTTCACTGTCTTGGAATCCTATATATATGTGCCTCATCCAAATAATCTTCAGTTTAAATTTGTTCATTATCTAGTAATGGATGATCATATCTCATTGATATAATATATACTATGTTAGGGAGTATCATACTCTTAATAACATTTATCTTATCCACCATTGTGTATGTTTTGTTACTGCACTTCAGTAGCAGTGTATTTATCTTTTTTAAAAGCTCTTTGAGTTTCTTATAACTGTTCCTCAGTTCCTCATACATGTACACTACAGCTAGTCCAAGATATGTTGGTAATTCTGTATCCTTTATGTATTTTATTGTCCTCCTCCCCCCTATCTTTCTCCTACTCTGATTAAAACTGTGTTATACTGATTTAGGTTTAATTCTGGCACTTTTTGAAATCTTTTAAAAATTCCCAACAGCAAAGGTAGTGCCTTCTCTACGCTATTCTGCTATCAGGATACAGTCATTAAAGATTACAGCTTTAGCACTTAATTGTTTTCTTTGTTCTAAAGTCTTGTTGAATCTCATGTTGAATCTTCTGTTACTAGCAGAAAGAGCCCAGGAGACAGTAGATATCCTTGTCTATTTCCTTGATGTATTCTTCTCCATGTAGATGTTCCATTGTTTAATGCTATGTCAAAAATGGAGAAGTCATATAACATCTTTATCCATTTCACTGTTGTGATGGCTTAGTGGCTAACTACTGTGACTATAGTGTACAGGGTCCTGGGTTCAAGACCTGCAAAGGCTGTTTATTTCACTCATGCATATAGACAATACAGGTATGACTGATGAATCCTACACAAATGCACTCTATAAGCACTTACACGAGTGCATGGATCGTGCTATCCCAAACAGAACCAAGACGCTATCCTCCAAAAAAGGAAGCCAATCTGGTGGTCCCCTGCCATAAACAATCTCTTCAACAGAAGGAGAAACTGTTGCAAAAGAGAGTAAAATTCCATGAGTGGAGGAGCCTCCTGGTCAGCCTCAGTAAGAAGCTGAGATCCCTTATAATATCCTACAATGCTAGCTAGAAAAACAAAATCGGCACTGAGTCTAAGGGCAACCATAAAGCATTCTATAGTTATGTCAAGAATCTTAATGGCAACACCCAGATCTGCTCTGAGTTACACCACAATGGCATGAAAATTACAGAACCAACTGATATTGCCAACATCCTGGCAGATAGGCTCAGTGCTAACTTTACTCCCTTCTCACCCCCTAAAGGGCCCATATCTATACAGGAAGAATGCAGAGCCCCTGTCATCACATCTATTTAGGTAAAAGCTGCACTTCTAAAACCAAAAACACAACATCCATGGGACAGGACAACATCCCAGACTGCATTTTAGACAAACTGCAGAATTAACTGGCTCCCCACCTATGCATCATGTTCAATCATAGTCTCACGTCAAGCTTTGTGCCCACTGAATGGTGCACAGCAACAGTTATTCTACTCCACAAAGGGGAAGCCACCACTGATCAAGGAAACTATTGCCCTATTAGCCTGATGAGCTTGGTCTGCAAGGCCATGGAACATATTATCATGGAACTCATAAACAAAGACATTGGTAACCTCCAAACTCTGGAACCCTCCCAGTTCAGGTTTGTGAAAGGCAGATCATGCCTTCTGAACCTGATTGACATTTTTGAGGCGGTCACCAATGCCATAGGTGAGGGTAAGTTGGTTCAAGCAGCCTATCTTGACCTCTCCAAGCTTTTGACACAATCCCACATTCTGGAATTATAGCTAAACTCACTAAACTAGGTATAAATCCCTATGTCACAAGATGTGTTGCCAACTGGCTCACTGACAGAACCCACACTGTATAAGTTGCAGACTCCAAGTCTGATTTCAAGCCAGTGACAAGTGGAGTACCACAGGGTTCATTCCTGAGACCTCTCCTGTTTGGTACCTACTTCTGTGAAGTAGAGGCTAACATAGAAGGCCTCTGGCTAATGAAGTTTGCAGATGACTTCAAGATAGGAGCCATAGTCGTGTCCCCAAACAATGTGGACATCCTATGCAAGAGCCTCACTGAGAAAGATGCGTGGTGTCAGAGGCATGGCCACAAGCTCAATGCCAAAAAGTACATTGTCATCCCCTTTGGTAAAAATTCTGTACCTATTAGCACTCTTCATGAAAAATCTTAATGAGTGGATGGGAAATAGGAAATACACCCCGGGGATCACTTCTGTGGCTCTGCTCAACAGGGCCACAGGAAATTAACTTTCTTGGGTGGCATAAGCCAATGAACCTTATTGGCTAGGCTTACTTAGGCCCTTGGGCTGATAGCCTAGTACCTACCTATGAAACCTATGAAACCTTTGATGAACCTCTCTCCCATACTTCTTTTTTGCAGTACTCCAGTTAGGAACTCACAGTTCAATGTACCAAAAGCTTCTTTTCATGTCAAATAAAACTTTGTCTGTGTCTATATCACTTCATCAAAGTGAGACTTCAGCAAACAGCATGTCATCAGAAATGCCATTCAATGAATTCTTCTGCCCCCACACATCCCACTAATTATATATACCATCTCCAAGACTGCACTACAGTGGGGAAAGGGCAAATTTCATGAGCCTCACTGTACCGTGATCTCATTATGAACAGTTCGACGAATGGCATGTTCGATGTAAGTGCACTGAAAATGTTGTTTGCTGAACTGATTTTTCATTGAACTGATAGGGACCCCTTTGACCTGCTTTCTTATATCCTCTTTGATGGCTTTCTAAGAAACTAGTAAGTTTTACCGCTTTTCTGTGCTCTGTCTTCCTTTTAGTAATCCATTTTGTACTAGCCTCAGTATTTCTGGCAGGACTTCATCTAATCACTAGGATTTTTGCCAATATGTTTATATCTAGATTCAGAATTGAGAACAACCTATAATTGGCAAAATCTATTCTATCCCCTGATCCTTTTGTATAACTACTATTACAGCATGTTTCATATTGTATGTTTATTTTTTATCTCTTCCAGATTTGTTCATAATGTTATTTTAATTCATGTGCTGTTTTCCCTTTTCTTAAGTTATAAAATTTGGAAGGTAACACATCTGGGCTGAGACTATACCTATTTTAATATTCTGTATAGCTATCTGAATTTTTTTGTAACCTAATATTTCTACTTACTTTATCAAAGACTTCCTCACTTACTGTTAAGTTGGGAATTCTGGAACTATCCTCTTTCATGCTGCCCCTCCCTTGAATTTGATAAATTTCATCAAGTATGATGTCCCCTTAATAACAGAGGTGAACTTAACCCTTACCCCATACTATACTTTATGCAGTCTACATGCTGTTCTCCATTTCTTTCTTTATATGCCCATGCAATGTGCTTTGAACTCATTTCCCCTTGTAAATACCAAACATGACTCGTGGTGTACATCCTACCTCTGTTTGGGTTACTGTTGACTCTACCAGTTCACCCTTTAAGAAGTGCATCACCTTTTTTCAAGAACGTTGATATTATCCATTTATTTCTTCCTTCCTCTTCCATTAAGCAGGCACATAGCACTGCTTTGATCCCCTTCACATCATAAAGTGCAAAGGTTATCTTTATCAGTTTCATTGTTCATTATTGTTAAATGTATCTCCTGCCCCAGCTTTTCTTGCTGCTCCATTGTTTTCCACTTATATCAAGCCTGTTTCCATATGAGTTCAGTGTTTGGATGACTGTACCCTCACATCGAATTTTTGTGGTACCTCCATTCCTGTTTCATTTTCTGGTGTTGCAGAGTATTTAAGCAGCAGGTATAGAACTGATACTGTAAAACTGTGACATATATCAAAACATTATGCTGAATCTCACTTTATTAACAATGAAAATTGTTGCATCACTCTTGTTACTGACTGCATTATTGCAAACTGTCATCTTCAGAGTACTATGCTAAGTATATCCTTTGTGACTTACATGTCATTTAATTCTGCTATAACAAAGTCAAAATATTTGTATACATGTTAACTTCTTTCCAACTATAAATATAAACATAATGACTGAATTTACTGAATCATTCATGTGCTGCCCTTAAACTTTGTTACATCTTATATTATCTTATGCATGTACTAATTTACACTTCTGGCGAGTTATATCTAGCTTTGCCTGCTTTGCTCTGTACCTTAATTGAAAGAAGACCAGTCAAGGGTTAAGACAGGTAAATTGAATACCCCTGATATAACTTAGCAGTCGATATTTACATAAACATTTATGTTTCCTATGCTTTTTACTCCTTGTATAAACCCAGTTATTTGAAATGAATATAATCCCTAGAAAAAACATAACTTGGGTAAACTGTTTATTCAGCTTCGTAGTTCCAACATGTTCTGTTAAAACATTGCTGCCTTTTGCAACTCTAGCAGTTGAGCTTGCTTACTTACTTCCAAGAGTCTCTCTCTTTCCTTTTCTTAGGAGTTGAGTCTCAACTAGTTTTTTGAGACTTCTTATGGTCTAGTTTCTGTAAGCCATCTTTTGTGTGCCTATAGTATTTATCTTGAATGTCTGTGCAAGACATTTTCTTTTTGTGGAATCACTCTTCATTCTATGACTGGTCATCATTTTTTTTTCATCAGTTAGATGCAACGTGCCCACTTGTATGTGCCTGAAGTTCCACATGCTTTTGGTTAAGTCCTACCATTTGCAGCCTTTGATTCTCTGGACTGATAAGTCCTTTGTGTGACCTGTCTCTGGGATTCTATACTTCTGCTACATTTTGCAGTCTCTGTTTTTCCTGCATGGTTTTCCTCTGTGTTTAAATGTTCTATAGTGTTTTCCTAATGCCTGGGTTTTTTCTCTTGTAGGCTGGCCACTTGACATCTGTTCATCTGGATTTATTTGCTTTCTATTCCACGTCTTTATAAGTCATAATATGTTTTAGTTCCTCCCAGGAAGTTTTATCCATGTTTCCTTCTTTTTTATAAAACTGGATTGCATCTGCTATGTCTTAATATTTTCTTATCTTATTCCAGGGTGAAACCCAGAATAAATTCCTGTAGTCGGGAAGCAAATTCTATTATTTTCTCTTGAAATACTTGTTTTCTTTTTGATGCTGTTATAAATCTGCTTAGTAGTCTTCCTTAAATTTAATACAGCTTTGTTGTCACAGGAGCCCTCTCTTTCTTCTACTGTACCTAAACACTCTCTTGCTGGAAATGAACTAAGTGCCATAAACAAATGAATTTATGAATTTTTTCATGTATTCATAGGTTCATAGGTAGGTAATAGGCTATCGGCCCAAGGGTCTAAGTAAGCCTAGCCAACAAGGTTCCCTGGATTAAGCCACCCAAGGCATTTATTTTCCTCTGCCTCTGTCGAGCAGAGCCACAGCAGTGATCCCGGGGTGTATTTCCTATGTCCCATCCACTCATCAAGATTTTTCTTGAAGAGTACTAATGATGAACTTTGCTTGACATAGATGGGTAGCTTGTTCCAGAGTATAGGAAGTCTCTGGGACATGAATCTATCCCTCCAGCATGTCCTGTTTATTGTGGTAGCAAGGTTTAAGTCCCTAGACCGTGTAGCTTGGAGGGATTGGGATTTCTTTAGTTGTAGCATGTCCAGCAGCTGTGGGTTTGACATAGCTTTATATGTTAGGTAGAGATCACCTAGGAGTAGGTGGTATGCTACAGAGTAAAGCTGGAGTTTTTTGAGATGGTCAGTGTTGGGCATCTGTTTGAGGCCAATAATCCTCTTTGTGAGGTACTTCTGTGGCCTTTCCAGCTGCTGCAGATGTCTTGTGAGGTACATTCCAAAAGGGCATTGTACTCTATAATGGGTCTAATGAGTGTCGAGTAGAGGGGAACAATGAACTCTTTTTTCCTGGATGTGAACCCTTTTATGAGGAGGTGTGCCATGTAGAAGGACTTCCTGACTACTGTGGCGATGTGACTATCAAAGGAGAAACTACTGTCCGCCTGGGTCCCAAGGTATTTTATCACACATTCGGTGTTAAGTAGATTGCTGCCTATGTGGTAGTTCATGGGTACAGAGTTTTTACCAAAGGGGATGACACTGCACTTTTTGGCATTGAACTTGAGGCTCTCTTTGTCTATTAAATCAAGCATTCTATTCTGTCTTTGTCTATTAAATCAAGCAACTCTTCTCTTAACTCGTTTTCTTCCATACTGAGGGCACATCCTTTGTTTTCCATTTCCTTCAGGCTTTTTGTAGAAAGTTCTCTACACAGGTTGTCTGATGATTCTCTAGTACTTTTTGATAACTCCAAACATTCCCAGAGGTGGTTGTCTCTAAATGCCCTAGATACCTGAATAATATCTCCTGTTAGATATCTGTAAGAGACAGTGTACAAGTTCAGATATTTTAGTCTTTCATAATAACTTAAATGTTCACATCCATGGATGCCCTTGGTATATTTCCGCTCTACTCTTTCCAAGTTACTCATGCTTGTTTTCTTATAGGGTTTCCATATTGTTATTCCGTACTCAAGTTTTGGTCTTATCTAACTAACAAACAATGACTTCATTATTTTTGGTTTCCTAGACTTTATAAAACATTTTATACAACTTATAGTTCTATAACTAACATTAACCAATGGGTTGACATGATTAGAAAAGCACATAGATGAATCTACCCATATACTCAGGTCCTAAAATGAGTCTACAGATTCAATCACTGTGTGCTGTATTAAATATTCACCTTTCAATTTATGTCTCCCAAATCTCACATGATTAGTTGTTGATGTACTTATCAGCATATTATTCTCCTGTGCCCAAATAGTCAATTTAGTCAAGTTATTTTGCAGGCATGCTTTATCAGTAATACATGTAATCAGTTTACCCAATTTCAGGTGAAACGTTAGGTCTGAAAGATACAATCTAAACAAGTAAGGGCCTAGGACAGAGTCCTGAGGGACACCCTGACTGTAACCAAGGATTCCACCTGTCCAGTTGCTGTATGGCACTTGCCATGTCCTATTTGTAAGCCATGCAGGTATCCATCTTATCAAGAGTACATCAATACCTAGTTGTACTAATTTATTGATCAGTGTTTTGTGTATAACCCTATAAAATGCTGAAGTTATATAAATTATATCACAGCACAATTTTTCATTCATAATTGTTATTGTTTTGTTACAGAACATCATGTTACAGGTGATAGATCTGTTTTCAACATATACATGCTGATATATAGTTTCAAATCCCAACCTATCCAGTTCTGACAATAACTTATCCAATATTACCTTCTCCATTATTTTTCCACAACATGAAAGTAGACTTAAGGGTCTATATGACTCTGAGTTTGTCCTACTCCTCTTTCCCTTAAAGACAGACTTTATAAGTGCATGTCTCCAATCTTCTGGAATCTCCCCATATTTATATGACCTAGTGAATAATAGATATAATGGTACTATAAGTTCTTGCTGAGGTGTTCTTAGGTCATTGTAACTAATTCCATCTCCTCCCTGTGCTTTGTTTGGATCCAGTTTGCGCAGTTCTTTTTGCAATATAATCTAATTTGATTCCAGTATCTGGAGTTACCTGGATGACACTCGGGCAACTTATCACCCCTTTTGTGGAGCCAAACTGTTTTATATAAGATTTTGTAAATATATCTATAATCTGTTATTGCCTGAGAATAAATTTTATAATCTGCACACAGTTTATCAATTTGTGTGTTTTTACTCCTTCGACATCTTATGTATCTATAAAAAGGTTTCCTATTATGCTCAATATCTTTATATAATTTTTCTTCAAATTTTTCTTGTTCTTGTCTCACACCATGCTTAATCTGTTTGTCCAGCTTGTTTATTTCAGTTTTCAAAGTTGTAGTTCGACCTCTCGTCCATTTCTTATATTTTTTGTCTTTCACCTTAATCAGATATCTTGTTCTTATGGAAATATATCCACCTGATGTTGTATGCCTAGATCCTGATGTTAACATTTTTTAATGGTAATAATTGGCTCTGTATTTGGAACATGCTAGAGGATCTAGTATGCGTCATCTTTGGTCAAAGTGGTAGGAAAACCCTCCTGTTTTCCATGGACGGTCAGCATCTCTCTTATCAAGTTGTTTCCTTTCATGTTAAAATGTTTGCTGCCCCTATAATGATTTTTTAGGCAGAGTCCATCTATTTGAAAATCCATTCTACTAAGGTTTAAATTAATGTAACTATCGAAAGAGCATTGCACCACAGGTATTAGTATTTCATCTGAGTATTCAAAACTTGCTAAACAACCAAAATGGCGAAAAGACAGCTTCAAAACAACAGCTTCAATAACAGGCTTTTACCACGTTTAATCCATAATATATGAAATATAGAGCTTTGCTGTTGTAAAAGTCAAGTGGTGTTGTAATTCCACAGCTTTAAAACATATAAAAACAGAAAAAACAAACATAAAAGTGAAGAACCCTTCTGATGTAAACAATGGACAAGCGCTTTCAGCTTTTTCAAGCCTTCTTCAGATCCAAGTAGGTAAGCTGGGTTCAGTGTTTAAAAGTTGGTATCATCCAATGAAACAACCTCCATGAATGATGAGTGTTAACCAATCAAGTTAGTCCATTGGTACACACCTCCATAGCTTGAAGTTAAAACTCTTTATTTAAAACTCTTTGTTTAAAACAACATGACAGTTTGACATTTCTAAGACAGACTCAGACATATTTTCAGAAGGAATATTAGTAAAATATTTTCAGTAGGTTCTAGTTAAAAGAACAAGCACTGCATAAAAGCCAAGATTTGAGAGAAAAAGGTAAAAAATAAAAATAAAAATAAAGATGGTCATTTAGGGCGCTTCTTTTTATTTCATTATAACAGTTTCTTTGGGACATCAGAGCCTAAGTCAGTATACCTGAGGTTTCTGGCAATGAAAACAGGTCATAAGTGAGCATAGCTCATTGCTCGTCTATTTTTAAGAAAAGGTTTTAAGGGAACACAGCCATTAAGGCCAGGGGAGTTATCTGCCCTTAGCCGCATTATCCATTTGGTTTCCTCTCTCTCAGTCAGATTGGTCAGGTCTCCTTCTCTGGAAGTAAAATGTATCTTTGAAATGACCATGAAAACAAAGCTATGTCCCTCATGCTCACGTAAATGAAGGAAAAGAGAATCTGTTTCCTTTCTGTTACGTATATCAGATTGATGTTTGATAATTCTTTCCTTTAGCTTCATATTAGTTTTTCCAACATAAAATGCTGTGCAGGAAGTGCAGGCAGCTATGTAAACAATATTGCTGGTTAGGCAATTAGCTAATCCATGAAATTTTTTTTATTTTATTTATTTATTTATTTTACATTTGTTGACCGGGCTAGTCCAGCTGGATAATTTCCATTTTCAGTGGAGGCCCGGGGAGAAAAGCTCCATAGATTAAAACAAGGTTATAGAGATTAAACAATTACAATAAATGTCTGAGACACAGACAGTGAGCAACAATGCATACATATTAGTCTAGATTAGATGTGTCCAACCTGCGGCCCGCGGGCCGCATGCGGCCCTCAGAGCTCTGCCATGCGGCCCTCTACCTCTAATTCCAACATCGATGTACACATGCCCCGAAACACTTTTTTGTTGTGTTTTTCACGGCTGTGACCTGTAACTCTAACATCGGTGTGTGCATGCACCAAAGCATCCTTTTGGTTTTTATTTTTTTGCACCAAAGAAGGGTCTGTGTGTTCGCGCCCCTTATTTCGTGCCAAAGAATCAATGTGTGTGTTCTTGCTGAAGAGGGACTCGTCTATGGATTTGCTGCCATTGCCTTTTAAGGAGACAGCACTTAACCTGTGTTAACAGGTAAGTATGGTGTGAGCGAGTGCATGCATGAAAGCAGAATGTTTGTGTGCGTGAAAGTAGAAGTGTTTGTGCGTGTGTGTGTTTATGTCTGCATGGCAGAGAGACAGAGAGAGACACATGCACAAAGAGGCTAACATACAAAAAGGTTAGCTCACAAATGCATCCTACATTAAAAGTACACTTTCATTAAATTGCAGCTTTTCTGACAGGGAGAGTGTTGTATTGAATATGAAATCATACCTCTCAACTGTATAGATTTTCGAAGAATGTCTGGATTTTTGCCTCATCTTCCAGTCTGTGTCTTTTGCTTAGGAAATAAAAGTAGTCATCCAAGGTAATGCAGTCCCAGGGATTAAGAATGAGACAGCAGCCTAGGGTTAATGGGTCAGTAATGGATTGACTAATGTGGGACTGTAGCATATAAGTTTATTGTTTTTTTTTTTTGACAAACAAAAAAAATCACCCAGTACTGTCTTGTCATTGGTGGGTTCTAAGCAGTAGTAGATTGGACAACAGTAAGCATATCTTTGGTGGATCTTCAATACTGGCAAATCAGGTGGGCACAATGTCATTTTTTAAATGTTGGGGGTTTTAGTGTGTATGTGTGTGTTTGTGTTGGGAGTACTGCAATAGTAGATGGTTATTAAAGACAGAGACTTACAAACTGTGGAGAATATGTTTCTTTGTTTCAAAACCTGATACTTGGGTACTAGGAATGCCAAAATAGATTTTTTAAGACATAGCTTCTTGCCATTTACAGTGGATGGATATTTACATTTAATGGACAATGTTAGCAGTATGAGTGTGGTCCTGTAGGGATCTGGAGGATGCTAAGTCTACCACTGCCAATGTCTTGTAATGTGACCTGAAAATGGATATTGGGATGTTACTGAAAAAATACAGCAAGTGGGCTTTGAAATGTAGTTTAATTAAACAAAGTGCACTTACAATTTACAGACCATAATTTAATTTATTTCAGGTAGTCCAGATCCTGGTAGATTGTATGCCATTAGACTTAATTAGGGAGAGGTGTCATTCTGTGGAAATAAGCAGACCTAGTTTCAATGAAAGCTCTGTGGTTGTTTGCAGGTAGGAAGTTGCAGGATGTGGAGCCAATATGTTTTATTATTTTTAATGGATTTGTCATTTCAAAGTATGGTTTTCTTTGTTACAAAAGAAGGCAGGATTGATGAGCCATATAATGATTAACTGACAATAATGGGATAGAAACATTATACGTGATGTATAATATTTGCAGCTACACTTGTTTCAATGGTGTCTGTGATGCATAACTATTTTTGGGCCTGTGTCCCAATTTTATTTTTTGCTTTGTCCGGAATTCTTTCTCTAAGGTTGAGAGGTATGGTTCCATGCTAAATCAGAAGGTTGTATTTACCTTGGAAGACTTTTCAGCATAATTATGAGAAACAGAGTGTTTTTAATATCTCCACTTATTTCCAATATAAACTGCCAGGTAACCTTGCAAATAACTTTCTTATTACGCTACTTTAATTCTTTTGGAATTGACAGGTATGCTTCATTCGTAAGAATAGTGTGCTGTGACTGATTTCTTGCAGCAGTCTGTGGCTTACTTATCACAATAACTTTTCTGTGTTTCTGGGTGTGTGATCAATTTAACAGTTTTGAAGATGTTTTCCAAAATTAAATAAATACATAATAAATAAAAAAAGTAATCCTTTCTTCACTTTGAGCTATTGACAAAGTGTGGGAATTTGTTTTTTTCAAAAGTGATAGTCAGCATTACAGCTTAGTAAACGGTCAGTCTGTGAATAACATCTGCACAAATTAAAATGTCTGAATGTCAAATGGCTTTAGATTGGAGGGAAGTTATATGTTTACTCCAGTATGTAGTATGATCTTAGAGAGTTTATAGATTTCTTATTGATTTATTTTTTGCTGAGCAGTTGTTTGTTGATTTATTTATGGTCCTTTTGGTGGTGGGAAATTGCATGGATGAATCCATTTCTATTATGATTTTTTTTTTCAGATATTTTGACTTCCAGACAATTTCAATCAGTGAGTGTGTCATGTGATTACTGAGGTTGCCTATTTTACAAGTAGGGGCTCCTTTTATGTGTGTGTGTGTGTGTGTGTGTGTGTGTGTGTGTGTGTGTGTGTGTGTGTGTGTGTGTGTGTGTGTGTGTGTGTGTGTGTGTATAAGAGAGAGATTTAATATGTATACTGAATATATTTTTGCAAATGGAATTCTTAGTTAAATAGGCCCCTCTTCTTAGACAAGTAGACTTGAGTAACCAATATTAGATCTTAGCCATCCAGCTGGGAAAGTTTAGTATGTGGATTTTCCTTCCAGTTTGATGAAGGCTATGCTACTTACTTAAGGAGTACATTCATGGCTATCCATCCATTTGTAGTCTTGTTGAACTACATTGTTTGATAATGAGAGGAGCTTTTTACAGAAGTTGAAAGTTTTTGTGAAAAGAACCTGTCCATACAAAGTGGCTTGTTTATGTTGCAGTGAAGGCTGTGGTCTTTGTAGTGAGTGATTTAAATATAACCAGTATTTCTGAGGTGAAGAAAGTCTCTTAAGGCAGGATCTTTCTTAGCCTGGAAAGCAAGCAAGTGATGAAATTTATAATGGCCAGTGAGAGACAGAGGAAAGCAAGAAGCTTTTTAGTCTGTTTGGATAACTAAATGAACTCAGTCCTTTGACCTTTTTTTGTCAAAAATGGTTGTAGTCTTCTTTTGGCATGGTGTTTTGATGAGGCACGTGCCAAAAGGGGTGTTGTGCTCAATAATTGCTCTTGTAAAGGAAGAATACAGGGATGTTATGACCTCCTTGTCCCTGGATGAGATACCCTTACTAATGAGGTGGGCCATGTAAAAAGCTTTCCGTACAACGGAGAAAACGTGGTGGTCAAAAGTCAGGTTTCTATCAACCTGGGTGCCCAAGCACCTCATGACTGATTGTGCTTACAACATTGTTATTAGTGTGATCATTTGTGGGGACATCACTCTCCTCAAGGGGATGATTGTGCATTGTTTGGCATTTAGCTTGAGGCCATGTTTGTGGCACCAGTCATTTGTTTGGGTGAGACCCTCTTGTAGCTTATTCAGAATTGTTTTATTAAGTCAGTAATGTGAATTCTTTACTTTATTGCAAATTTGTTGGCTTATATTTCTGGATTATAGTATTGTAGGATTGCTAATGTTGACATTGTATGTAGATGGACTGCTGGAGTGGTTTTCCCAGTGAGAAATGCTAGTGCTGTATTGAATATCTGTTTATTTGTAAAAAAAACTATATATTAACTAAGATGTTAGAGTTAACTGTTAGATTAGAGAATTAAAATCAGAATGAGAATTAGAATTTTAAGGCAAATATTAGGCATTTATTAATTGTTCCAATGCACCTACAGTACAGCCAGGAGGTCGACTTTGGTCTCCTGTGGCAGCGAAAGAGTTAACTATATGATATATTTTATATGCGGCCCCAAGACAATTTCTGTTCACTCAATGTGGCCCCGGCAAGCCAAAAGGTTGGACACCCCTGATAAAGTAATAAAAAACACATAGTACTATCTATGTATTGAGAAAGGCATTAATTGTTTACAGTACAATTATGTGAGAATAGGGTAATTACATATTTTAAAATGTATATACATACTTATAAAAGACAATGTTTGTACTTTTTTTTTTTTTTTTGGAGAACAGTAGTAACAGTACAGTCGTACAGTCATTAAGTCATTTGTGATCACAGAGAAAGATTGCAGTTTTGAAATAAGGAATTATGATAGTAAAATGAAGAAAGTAGATTAGTCTGGATTGGTACAAGAGCACAGCCAGAAGTTGTTCAGATGTAAAAGAAGTTGTTTTTTAAAAAGATGAAAGGAGCCGAGAGAGGTAATGTGTGAGGGGAGGTTATTCCATATTTTGCCTACTGAGTTGGAGAAAAGGCAGTTACCTGCAGAATTTGTGATCCTAGTTGTGTTGACTTGTAGCTTTTCGGCGGAGCGCAGCTGTTTCAAGTTATTATAGGTCAAGAGGTTACTAAGAGCAGGTGTCTTTGATGGTTGATATAGAATGTTATGTGTTATTAATAGTTGTTGATAGATAAGTTTATTAGGAAGTTCCAACCAGTGTAACTGTTTTAAGTTTATACAGTGGTGTGTTCTATACTGGGATGCTGTGGCAAAACGAGCTATATTGTGGTAGGATGTAGATAGTTTCCTAAGGTTGCTTTTAGAGAGGTTAGTGTAAATGGAGGAAGCATACAGTAGGGTAGAGATAAGATGTGATTGTGCTAAGGTGGTCCGTGCTTCTGGTGTAAGGAAGGGTTTAATTCTGTACAGTGAACCAATCTTTTTATTAACTGCTTTTATAGTGTTATTGATGTGATAATCATAGCTAAAATTATTATCAATAGTGACACCAAGCAGTTTGGTAGTAGAGTCAGGGGAGATGAGGGAATTATCACTTGCAGTAATAGTAAAGTTTAGTTGGGCGGCCACGGTGGTGCAGTGGTTAGCATTGCTGCCTCACAGCAAGAGGTTCTCTGGTTCGATCCTCGGCTGGGGTGCCTTCTGTGCGGAGTCTGCATGTCCTCCCTGTGGTCGCGTGGGTTTCCTCCGGGTGCTCCGGTTTCCTCCCACATCCCAAAGACATGCTGTAGGTGGATTGGACACTCTAAATTGGCCCTAGGTGTGCGTGTGAGTGTGCCTTCTGTGGAAGGTTGGGCGCCGGGCTGGCAACTCGACACTGTAAAACTCCACTGCCAATCAATGTGCGGACAAGGTGATCCGCTGTGGCGACCCCTAACCGGGAAAAGTCGAAAGAAGAAGAAGAAGTAATAGTAAAGTTTAGTTGAGAAGATTTGTGGGTAGGTGAGAATAGTAAAAGTTTTGTTTTCTTGGGGTTGAGGAGAAGACATCTTTTTGAGAACCACTGTTCGACGGTAGAAAAGGTAGATTGTGTCAGTGACTGGAGTTCAGATTGAGTGGAAGCTGTGCAAATAATGGTGGAATCATCTGCATATTGTATACAGGTAGTGTTTTGGATAGATGATTGGAGATCATTAATAAAGATAGAGAATAAGAGTGGGCCTAGTATAGATCCTTGAGGTACTCCTAAAGAGATGGGTAGTAGAGCAGATAGAGAATTTTTCCATAGTACTGCTTGTTGTCGGTTTTCAAGATAGGATGAGAACCAGGTTAAGGAAGAGAAATCTAAGGCAAGGGATTTTAATATGTGTAGAAGAAGTGTATGGTTGACCATGTCGAAGGCTTTTGACAGGTCTAGAAAAAGAGAAGAGGTTAGTTTGTTGTTGTTACGGTTACAGTTGATGGTGTTGGTAAAAGAAAGTAGTGCAGTAGTAGTACTATGTGAAGGTCTAAATCCATGTTGAGTGTTAGCTAGTAGATTGTTTTGAAGGAGATGGTTAAGTAGTTGTTTGTGTATACATTTTTCCATGATTTTAGCTAGTGGAGATAATAGCGCTATAGGGCGAAAGTTAGAAAGGTCAGTGGATTTACCTCCTTTGTGTAAGGGTATGATGTGTGATATCTTCCAGATTGCTGGAAAAGTACTTTCTTTTATGGATCTGTTTATTAGGATAGAAACAGGGTAGGCAATAGATTTAGCTGCTACTTGAAGGAATTCAGCAGGAAGTTTATCTGCTGAGGGGGTAGTGGGTTTAAGTTTTTGTAAAAGAGATTGAATGTAGGAGGTGGGTATGGGTTGAAGTTGAAGGGGAAGAAGGGAATTATTGATGTTACTTAAGAGCAGTTGGGAAGCATCAGGAGATAAGTGGTTAGCTAGACTTTGTATGGAAGTAGTAAAGAAGGTATTGAAGTTATTAGCTATTAAAGAGGGATTATCAGGGTCTAAATTCTGTGGGTTGGGTGTAACTACTTTGCCTGGGGTAAGTAGATTATTGATAGTAGACCAGAACTTTTTTGGTTCTTTTTTGGTGGATTGCTGAAGTTCAAAGTAATAATTCTTTTTATCTGAAAGGATGGCTTTTTTGGTATTGTTTCTGAGCTCTCTAAAGGTTTGATGATCTGTTGGGTTTCTAGAGGAACGCCATTTTTTCCAAGATTTATTTCTGAGTATAATTTTTTGTTTAGTATTAGAGGTTAGCCAGGGTGCTGTTTTGGTCTTTGTTCTAATGGTACGACTTGGGGCATGTTGATTTAAGATTGCAAGGAATGCTGAGTTGAAATGTTCAACGGCATTGTTAAGTGAGAGGTGTTTTAGAGGGGTCCAGTTGTAATGTGAAAGTTCTGTTTGAAACTGTTCAGGATTAAATTGTTTTTTTGAATATAGTGTTCTATGAGAGGTAGGTAAGTTTAGATTAGTTTTAGCTCTAACGACATAGGTGAGGGAGTGAACGCTAAGGTCATCAGGAAGGATGCCAGTTTGGTAGGTTTGTAGGGGGGAGTTTGTAAGAATCCAGTCTAAGGTGGTTTCTTTTTTGCTCTTATTATTTATTCTAGTGGGACTATCAATTAGTTGTTTGAAACCATAAAGGTTTATATGGGAAGTAGGGTTAGCATTGTTACAAGATTTCCAATCAATGTGAAAGTCCCCAAGGAATAGTGTTTCTTGAGGGAGGTTATTAGAGAGTTGTTCAAGAAGTTGTTCTAAAGTGGGGATGTTATTTCCAGGGGGCAGGTATGCACAGATGATGTTTATTGCTTTAGTAGTGTTAATTTGAATTTTGGAGCAGATTATTTCAGCATTATTTGTTTGGGTAAGGGTAAGGTCAAGAAGAGTAAGTTTCAGGTTTGTTTTATATAGAATATGTCTGTTTAGTAACTGGATGCTTAAATGTGTTGCTACAATTGATTACATTGCAGACCTTGCAGAAGCCACATTTCTTTGTTCCTGATGAATTATTATGTATGTAGTTGTTACATATCCCATCATTTGAGCATAAAATCCTTTTGAGATTCTTTTTATTTTTGAAAAGGAAACTTGGGTTATCTCCTACAATCTCTTTTAACTTTTTATCTGAAGTTAGAATCGGCCAGAACTTTCTGATCACCTGGCATACGTTATCATGGTCCATAGTGTAAGTCAAATTGACCCTTAATTTAGATGTTCTTTTAGGTATAGCTAGGGATGGTGTACTTTTGCCTTCTCTGACCTTAGAGAAATCAAAAAGGTTTGCCTTTTCCTTTACGTATGTCATTAATTCTGGTCTTATTTAGTTCTAAACTTCTTTTCCATAGCCTTGTTGGCTGAAATTATTAATAAGCCTCTCCTCTTCCTGGAGAAAGGTTGCCTCGTCTGTACATAGCTTTGAAATCCTTGCACTTTGATTTTCAACAACGTTAGAGAAAATATGCCTGGGATGCATACTGGAAAAATGGAGCATGTGGTTTCACCACATATCTTTCCTATAGAGGCAAGTGTCTATTCCCTTCCCCAGATCAAGAGATAATCTCACATCCAGAAAGTCAATCATCTTTCTAGATGTTTTTGCATCAAATTTCAGGAAAGTAGTGGTCTGTGACAGGAAGTTAAAGCTTCTTAAATCGTCTTCTTTGCCCTTCCATACAATGAAGGTGTCATCCACAAACCGATTGTACAGAATTATCTGGTCATTCCAAATGTTATTAGCATCCTTGGACCAAGCTCTCACCCAGCTGGCTAAAACCAAGTTTGCATAACTATTGGCACAGGGCGTGCCCATGGCAACCCCCCATCTCTGCCAATAGTAGCTGTTGTCATAGGTGAAACACATAAAGACATCTCTACTCAACAACAAGGGTCTAATCAAAAAGGTGTCTGAACTTGAGGGTCTCCTGCAACGTAAACAATTTCATATACGTGCAGTTACAAAGACATTGTTTCAAAACAATGGAAGCACTCCCTTTATTCCTAGGTTAGTGTCGACTGTAACTTCAGACCTTCTGGCAATTATGAGGAAATGTCAGCATTTGTCAAGGAGATCATCGTCTTATGACAGATTCCATGGGCACCAAATTTTAACTCCTAGATCTCTAAATCATCCTAAATCTGATTACTTGCCACTTCATTGCTACCTATAAAACACTTACTATGGCCACTTCTTAGTAAGATAGTTATCATATTAACTTAACTAAAATCCCCATTAAACCCAACAAATTTCTGCTGGGCAATTTAGCTATCCATCAATAAAATGGCTGACCTACACTACCAATGGTTAGTATGCCTAACATCTCCTTGATATTATACATTGAAAATTCTTTCTTCAGATAGCTAGCCATTTTACTAGGGATCCTAGTCCCCATGATCATATCCTCACAAATAAGGCCCCTTCTTGCACATCCCCATATGTTTTATCTTCCCTTATTAAATCAGAGCATAAATCAGTGATTCCTTCCTTAAAAACTGGTGTATATCTCCTGCAAGTATGTCTGTCTTTAGGAACTTCTAAAAAAAACTCTCCTCAGTTATTAGGCAGCATAGATCAATTCTGAAGTAATCTTTTATCACTAAAACTGTGACCTGTGCCTCTGATTAATACCAAGCATAACAATCAATTTAAAAACAAACATCTGTTGTGGAATACCTGTATAAATAAGTTATTAAAAAGAGAAATAAATGACCTAATTTTTATAAGAAGTGTCATTCTACTTGCCTTACAATTACACTTAATGCATTCACTCCAATGGAGCTCAGGAAGTTTGCACTGGAACTTCCAATGGGCGGAGCCTAAGCCTTTTGACA
Organism: Protopterus annectens; assembly: GCF_019279795.1. Lineage (NCBI taxonomy): Eukaryota > Metazoa > Chordata > Ceratodontiformes > Protopteridae > Protopterus > Protopterus annectens. Next base: position 121,675,278 of record NC_056729.1, read on the forward strand.
GAATCAAATTATGTCTTCACATTTCAAACAAATGCTCATATCTCTGGAACCATAGGGGTTATGGAAGAAGTATGAATGGCAAACTCTTCAGCAGAAACTATTTTTATAGTGATAGTATTCTTTATGTTTTAGGTCATAAACAGAGTTTTATAAGTAACAGTAAATGCTAACAATTACATTTGTAATATTTTGTAAACCACTTACAATATCTCAGACCACTCAAGTTACACACATACTGTCAGCAGCATTGTATTCATCTAGTTGAGAGCCTTAATATGAGGCTAAGGAGTTCTGTTTGTGTTACTTGGTTGTTGAGATATTTAGAAAAATGTGAAAATTATATCTATATAAACTAATATAAAAGTAACGTTAATATCTCCTTACCTGCACTAGACAGAGGTCAAATATTACTGCAGTTGAATTTGCCATTTGTGTAAGCTTTAAGATGAAATATTTTAAAACCTTATACATAACATGGGTTTTAAATATTGAGGCCAATATGAACAAGCAATATTTGATGCCTAGAGGTGTCAGTAGGTGTCAACTGCAGATGCACCTGGAGGTATCACTTGGATGTAATGAATTAAGAAAACTAGTAAAGAGCTTAAAGAAACCATTATGGAGATCAAATCTGAAAAGGAACATAAAATAGCCATAAAACCAAAAATAACTACAAATCATTCTTTACTTATGTCAGAAATTTAAGAACTAACATCGAACAGTTCTTGGATCTAGTTCGTGGTAATACTGCTGACTCTGACCAAAATTCTTCTTCTTTCGGCTTTTCCCGGTTAGGGGTCGCCACTGCGGATCACCTGCCCGCTCATGATTTGTCAGTGGAGTTTTATGGTGTCGAGTTGCCAGCTTGGTGCACAACCTTCCACAGAAGGCACACACACTCACACACTTTAGAGTGTCCAATCCACCTACAGCATGTCTTTGGGATGTGGGAGGAAACCGGAGCACCCAGAGGAAACCCACGCAACCACAGGGAGGACATGCAGACTCTGCACAAAAGGTACCCCAGCCGAGGATCAAACCGGAGAGCCTCTTGCTGTGAGGCGGCAACACTAACCACTGCACCACCGCAGCCGCACTGACTCTGACCAAAATGAAATAATATGTGGGTGATTTACAATTTACACAAAATTTTGACTCTGACCAAAATTAAATGGCTAATATGCTTGCTATCAAATTTAGTGTAAATTGTAAATCACCCACAGGTATTCTTATTCCACAGTTATGGCAAACCCCTTCAATTACTATGGAACAAGTCATGTCAGTCATCTCAAGACTTAAGAACCCCTAATTCATGGGCCCAGATAACATTCTAGATAGCCTATCAGTCTCAAATGTGGCCTATCTGAACCCTACTTAACCTGTTTAATCTGAGAAACTCAACTGGATACAGTAAACTGTAAGCAATCTCTGACCCCGCCTTGATGGGACTGTTGCATATCTGCAAGTCAAGCTCCACTCGAGTGACCTGCACGCATGACCTCAACCTGGTCTGTGACATCAATAGGACTTGTTGGGGGGACAGGTTTGTGTCCTAGAAACTCCACCATCTGTGGAATAGACTCCCTGTCCACATCAAGCAGAGTATCTCTTTACCATTTTTTTAAGCACAACTTGGATAACTGGATGAGAAACAGAAAATACACCCCTGGTATTCCACCTGTGTCCCTGCTGGACAGAGGCTTTGGGTGCTGACTTGTCTAAACATGGGCTAAACTCTTGGCTAAGCTTATAAGGGCCTCAAGACCAATAGCCTAGTAATGTCCTATGATCCTATGAACTCTCAGTTAACCAGCATGGAGACTGGTAGATGCCGTATAACTGAAGTTTCGTGTTAGATATTATGCTATTAAAAATAGGCCTGACTAATACTGTACCCTATACTATTTGTTTGACTTGTTCTCAGGTTGTGGAGAAATGGAATTTATTCCTGTCTTCCTTTTTAAACTCTAAACCCCAAAAATGTTAAATATGTTTCTGCGGGGGAAAAACAGAAATTGCAACACATGAAAATTGTACTGTATTTCTTTGATATTTTTTTGCCAGTTTCTTGAGAGTGCTGGTTGCTTGAGTTCCAGTTAACTGAGAGTTTACTGTATATTCCTGAAGCCTGAAAAATAGCCATCACAATGCTTTGCATAAGAATGGCCAAATTACCGACCCTAACAGCTATAGTCCCATTCATCTCACTAGCCTCATATGTAAAGCTATGAAATTTATTATATCAAATCATTAATCTGGACACAGAAACTCTGTTAACCCTGGAACCTCATCTACTCAGCTTTGTGAAAAGAAACTCTTACAACTTTAACCTCATTTATTTATTTGAAAAAAAATCAGTGAAGCAGTGAATAGTGGTTATACAGTACATACAACACCAACCCTGATGGAGGCATTGTTGGCTAGCTTGTAAATTTGAATATAAATACATATGCTATGTGGTGGATATCTAAAAATTTGTCTGACAAAAATCTATGTGGTTTGAGTTGAACGTGTCATTTTTTAAGAGCAAATAAATTGCCAATGGTGTACATCAGGGCTCAGTTTTAGGTCCTGTCTAATTTGACATCTGTTTCTCATACATTCTGGCTAGTGGTCTATGGTTGCCTAAGTTTGCAGACCTGTAAATTGGCAGTTATTATCCAGTCTTTCAAATATTCACAACTGCTGTAAAAAGGGTTAAACACTGTTTAAAACTGGTACATTTATAATAGTCTCAGACTAAATGTGAAAAGTGCAGTACAGTTAATTTATGTAAACAAAACATTTTCCCATACCATATCAGTGACAAACTCCTTAAATCAGACACTGTTGAAAGAGATGCAGGCACTCTTGTTCATAGCTCCTTAACGTTTGCTTGTTGTGTCTCTGCAGTAGGTAAGACAGTCTTCTACACAGTTCATCTGATTTCCAATAGGCTATTCCTGTAGATCCAAGTAATTTGTAATTCCACTTCACTAGTACCTCATCAGACCCATTATTGAATATAATACCACTTTTGGCATGTATTTGTCTAAATATATCACTTAAATTAAGAGCTGAGACTTCAGATGTTCCCATAGTTTATATTGTATTGTCCTCAATAAAGTTGCAGGGAACTTTTGTTATTGGATAGGCTTATTATGAAATCCTTACCTATGAGTCTATGAACCAATAAGCATATCACTCAACTTGAAAGGCATCAGAGATTCCTAACTGAAAACGATAAACAGCCTAAAAGCATTCAGTTATCCAGAAAGAATAGTGACTTTTTCTGTGTAATCAATCTCTTACAGCCTCTTACATGGTAATCTGTTTTCTAGCCTTTTGAGCTGTGAATGATTCATCTTTTCTTGACCCTCTATTCCTTTGCAGAAGAGATAGTTCTACAAATACCTGGATAAGTGATGTTTGGTAACAGACTGATTTGTCCAGGGATATCTTCAAGTGGGGCTAGATAAATATTGTACCAGGAATTAAGAGGATGGGGAAAGGATAGGGTAAATGGCAATAAGGATGAGTGGGAGGAAATGAGGTAAGGGTAGGGAGGGGCTTAAAGGGTTTGGCAAGTGTAACTGTTGTAGGAATGACATTTTTGGTGTGAACTTGCTACAACATGTTTTCATCCATGATGACCTGCAAGTATTGGTGATCAGGTAAGCCTTGGAATAGTGGGGTATGGAAAAGGTGAGTGATGTTCAAGAATAGGGGTTGGTAGCAGTAAGATATATGTGCTCTGTCTACTTGGGGCTTCTCTTGAGATAAAAAAATAGCCTTAAATTAGTGATGTGTTTCCATCACCTGTTAGTTATGTTATTTATTTGCCGACTGGGTTCTCAGTTCATTAGTGGTAGTGGTTTTGTGGTTTTCACTTGGGTTTGGGATTCTGTACTGGGGTCAGTCTATCATGCTCAGTTTGAGGTATTTTCCTCAGGGAAGCCCTGAATGGTTTTCACGGGCTCTGAGCAAGTCAGTGTGACTGTTGTTGCCATGCATGCTCAGTGGCAGTGACGAATGGAGGGTTTGTGGCCGTTATGTCTTCAATTGTACAGATTCCTGTAGAATGTCCAGACAGACCTCTCAACCTATTGGAGCAAGGAATCTGGACAGGTCAGGGCATAGTTGGGGATCGATGTCCGAAGATAGGGGGATCCTGAATAGAGCTCTGAGACACTTACAGAGTGCTTGAATGACAGGGTTTGCTTTAGCATGCATTTTCTGAAAGAAATGAGGTCTGAAACTAGAATGGATGAGACCTTTGCTGACTTTAGTCCTCATGTCCTCGGATTTACCAAAAAGCCATGGTTTTTGTTGAGGACAGATGAGGGATATGATGCAAAGCTGGACATTTGAGAGGTATGTGTCTGGGTTTAACTCATGTTTTGGTTGGTTCCGCATAGTTTTTGACTTTCTCGTGATTAATAACTACCAATCACAGACAAAATAACTGCCAATAATACAGTGCAGTAGGAGAGGTGTCCTACAGTATTCAGTGAGCCATTAAGTGAGGCACAAGCTACATATTTGGTGCGAGCATGCCTCTTGCTAACCAAATTTGTGTCAGGTTTAGTGGATGCTGGAATATCACTGTCTGCACATCAGATTAATCAAGATAACTGATAAGACTTCATAAATGCTCTTTAGTAAGCCATACTTGCTCGTCTGCTAATATATCTGGTGTGGTTTTCTCATTGGGATTTCCATTCTAGGGTTTCTTCCTGGGCTGAGTTTTTTTCCTTTTGATTGAGGGTGCGAAAGCAGGACTGTTGCTAGGCAGACAATTGGCCCAATGGCTACTTGTTTAGCGGTGTTGCTTGCACTGCTCATTACATAATGTATCTTGCCCAGCTCGTATCATGCCGTTCAAATATAGAGTTTTACAGAATAGCCGGATTGTCACCTCATATTATCAGACTGTATATTCAGCAGGGAACTGCATGCTGAGACAAACCTGATATTCTAGCAACTTTCTACATTTATAAAAACAATATTTAAAACCTGTCCTATCTTTGGGTGTGTTTTTTTATAAATCCAAACACCACTTCCTTGCAGTATGGCAAGTGCAACAGCCCAAATCTTCGAAGACAATCCAAAACTCCAGGCCAGCGCTATGGGGTGTTCATCAAACAGCAATTTTATTTAAAACAATTCATGTCATCACCAGGGGTAATAAAAAAACCCTATAAATGCACAAAGTGCACAAAAACAAACAGCACACCGGTTTCGGCTATCCTATCCTGCCTCAGTGCAAAAAAGCTAATAAATTAAGGCAGAACCAAAATCATATATAAAATCAACTCAGTTAATCAATTAACATATAACTGAGAACTGCAAATGCTCATTCAAGCCAGGGCTAAAAAGCCCACCTAATTTAATTATCCATTTCTTCTCCTTAGAGTTTAATATAAGGTGCCAACCCCCTTTACAGGTCCTATCCCCACCAGTTTTATCTATGACAGTAAAATAAAAAGAAGCTGTCGGGTGCCTCAAAGTTTGTTTATATAGAGTATTGGTCAATTTGCGGTTCCTGATATCGCTCATATGTTCAGAAATTCTAATTCTCAATGGCCTAGAAGTTTGCACTACATAGAAAGCTGAACAAGAGCAAGAGACAAGGTAAATAATCCAGTCCAAATGACAATTCGCCAAAAACTTAATATCAAATACCTGCTCTGTACCAACTACCCTTTAGAGCAAGGAGTAGGAGAGGGGGAGGAAACACAAGCATGATAAATACTTTGGAGGATATTCTCAAGGTAGTGACCAAATGTTAAATGAATGTAACGATTTTCACAATATTTCTTCTGTGACACTTTCTGAGGCACAAACATCACTTTTGAATAAAGGCCTTAACTACGTTTACGGTTTCCTTGAGGCTGAAGATTCATTAGCTTCTGATGTGATCTCTTTTTGTAGATTACTGAATTTAAAATTGCATTTTGATGCTGGTTCCAACATGACTAGCACAAGTTCTTTCAAATTTCATAAGTCTGTTTTTATGCCACCTATGTCTACACATGTGTCTATGTTCCAGTCAAGTGTTTGGAAGGATTTACACTACAGCTCCCAAGAATATGATATCCTTTATCATAATATTTCAAAGATCGAACAGGTAGCTTTGCTGGAATTAAAAAACAACAAAAATGTGGTCATCTTACAAGCGGGTAAAGGAGGGGCTGTAGTAGTAATGGAATGGGGCATGTATTATCAGGAGGCACATAGACAGCTTCAGGATGGCAGGTACTATATGGCTATGCCATTGGATCCTACAGCCAAATTTAAGGTTGAGATAGATGTTTTTATTTGAAGCTAAACAGGAAGGCATCATTATGGAAACGGATGTATATCATCTTACAATTAAAGATCCTAAACCTCAATACATTTATTTTTTACCAAAAATACATAAGGATCCCCAGAATCTGCCAGGGAGACCTATAGTTTCAGGTAGGGGTAGTTTGACAGAACCCCTATCTGAATTTTTGACTCAGCATTTGAAACCTCTTTTGGGATGCATCAGGTCACGTATCCAGGATACAATTGATTTTTTGGGAATTATGTCCAATACAAAGTTGGAGTCCAATTGGCTTTTATGCACACTGGATATGACTGCGTTACATACAAATATTCCCCATTGGGCGGGGCTTTTGGCTCTCCAATTTTGGCTGGACAGAATTGCCTTGTATCCACCTGGGTTCAACACATTCCTAGTATGCTTGGCTGAGCATGTCCTTGAGAAGAATGTTTTCTATTTTCATGGAACATGCTATTGGCAGCTACAGGGCACGGCAATTGGTTCTGTCTTAATTTATTAGCTTTTTTGCACTGAGGAAGGCTAGGATAGCCGAAACTGGCTTGCTGCTTGTTTTTGTGCACTTTGTGCATTTATAGAGGTTTTTTATTAACCCTAGTGATGACATGAATTGTTTTAAATAAAATCGCTGTTTGACGAACACCCCATAGTGCTGGCACGGAGTTTTGGATTGTTTTTTTTTTTTTTTCCATTAGTGTGTGTAAGGGGGAAGGTGCATAGTGCTGCGGCAGCAGCCTTGAATGGGTACTGTCAAACTCTGAGTAAACTCCTCACTCCCAAATTTATTGGTGTGTGTGTGTGTGTGTGTGTGTGTGTGTGTGTGTGTGTGTGTGTGTGTGTATCTATATATACATATATATATATATATATATATATATATATATATATATATATGGGATCCATACTGTTTATCGAACGACCGTTTCATCGAAAGTGAAATGGCCGAGCACACTTTAGCAAAAGTGCTTTTCACCGAAAAAGAACTTTCATGAGTGTGTGCTAAAAAAAGACAAAAATGTGAGGAAATGGCTGTTGCTGAGATTGTAGCACAGTGGGGATAAGGGAATATTCCATTTTTCCCACTGTAGTGTGATCTCGAAGTGAGAATATAAAAGTAGGGAGGTGTGAGGGGTGCAGGGGGCTTGCCCCCCTGCGTAAAAGTGATTACTGTGTTTTTTTTTTTTTTTTATTTTGTTATTTTTTCATTTTTTTTTTTTACAGACTATAGTGAAGGTGCTTTTTTGGTGAAAAGCACTTTCGCTAAAGTGTGTTTGGCCATTTGCATTTCATGGAAATGTGATTTCGTGCAATAGTATATATATATATATATATATATATATATATATAAAAACAGGCTTGCAATCCTATTTCAGATGCGTGTTCGTCTGGGTTGTGGCTTTTTCTGAATTTCCTACTCTAAGAGGTTATAAGGTAAGTGCAGGATGTCCAGCTGTTTGTCTCATATTTTACCCCTTTTTCATGAAACCTTGGTTATCTGGCAATGTACTGGACAATCTGTTAATTTCTAAGCTGACTAACAGAGAGGTAGATTAAAAAATTGCCCCTGTTTTGTTTTTTTGGCCTACTTTATTTTTATAGGTTAGCAGGATTTAGGCGTCGTCCATTCTGAGGTACTGCACAGCAGTGTGCAGTTCGGCTGTCCAGCAGTTTGCAAGGTGTCTTGGTTTTAGGCATGATTTCAGCTGATTCTCGTACTGTTGTCTCATAAAATTGTGGTTTTTGGGCACTTTATTAGGAAATCATGAAAGGTTAATTTCTCAAGATTACTGACAGGCATTGCAGTTGCAGCCATGGCTATGAGAACACCAGCCCTCATAATGTGAAGAGGCATGGGCAAAAGTCTCGCAATAATGGTTTAGTCTACATTTCAGATGGGAAGGTCATAGGATAGCTATATATGTTGGTATGTTCCTAGTATTAAGATACAACTGAATTTAGAGCTCTGATCGAGGGAAATGTGCCTATGCTGATGGTTGGGAGGATGATGGGGAAGAAGTACTGGTAGCCATAACTGGGTACAGATTTTTGAATGTCTAAAGTTTGGCAGTTTGGACGACTGGGTTAAGGAAATGGAGTGTTAAATGCTGCACCAATTTTTGTAGTCGGCTAGTTGTGGCTTGGTATTCACCTCTAAGAATGTGGGGTATGCTCAGAATGTCCAGGTTGGGCTTCATTTTGGTCTGTTTTTCATGAAATTGTGGTTAGTTGGCAAATTACTGACAAATAATTAAAGGTTGAAGTTAAAAATGTCAGGCATTTCAATTTTTCAGACTTCCCACTCTTCAGACAATTCAGGCTTATGCTACACTGATTGCAACACTGGCTTTCTGTCAACTTTCTAGGATTTTGAGAACAATATTTATTAAACAAAAAAAAAAGAAAGAAAGTGTTGCTACTATGTGCACACTTCCTAGTATTATTTGAGTCTGGTAATGCTTTGGAGGGATTGTGTCAGTTAATGCCTCCTCTTTAACATAGATGCCATTAAGGACTCCATAATCTGCTGTAGAAGTATGGATGGTTATTTTTCCTTACCTGATTGTCTTTCCTTCATATCCAAGATCAGGACCATGTTGCTTGCAGTGTACTACAGTTGGGTAAAGGGTGGAACATTTTATGGTGGCACAGTGGCGGCTTTAATGACTATCATTGCCAGTACAGGTTGCTGTAGGAGCACTTGTAGAGCCAGCAACTCAAGGGGAAGGTACCAAGGTTCAATTCTCCTGGGGATGGAGCCTGTGGGCAACTGCAACAGCTGGCCAGTTGATGAACAGGGTAGGCCTCTGACAATGTTTAATGTTGCTGTTAAGTAATCTTGATAATGTGTGTGTGTGCCAAGAATTTAAAGTTTTTCTTTCTTTTGTAGGTGGGGAGGCACAGAGTGGGCCTCAGTTTTGGCCAGAAGTAAGTAGGCCCGAAAGGTGATTGAGGGTGTTGTGGTGGATGTCCCAGTTGCCAGAGTGGTAGACAACAATGTCACAGAGGGCAGTGTGCAGAGCAGAGTGAGCAATGATCAGTGACTTGAAGGAGGCAGAGATAAAAGGTAACACATTCTGCTGGGATGGATGCTTTCATGGCTGCAGTGGCTCACAGTGAGGTCACAGGTAATCCAATTTTATTCAGTTTCATTAAAGCATGTCAGAGTTACTGCTCTTTGGGGTAGCATTGGGGCAAGTTAGGAGGAGGTAGGTTAGAGGCAGGGTAAACAGTGTTGGGGTTGTTTATGGGGAGTGTAGGAAGTTATTATAGGATCACAGAAAGTTGCTAAGCTAATGGCTTTAGGGCCATTACAAGCTAGTTAAGGCATCCTAGCAAAGTTCATCCCCTATTTTCACGTGCAAAATCTGCTGCCCTTGTCCAAGAGATAGATGGAACCAATGGGGCAAATTTATGGATACCCATCCAGCTGTTGAATTTTGTTGAGGGCCAATGAGGTGTTCTGTTTGGCATTAAGTGAGTTTATTCCAAAGGAAGGGAATTTGTTGGGGGACTAATCTGTCTTTAAGCAGATGTTACTAATGTCGCATATCAGGTTATGGTTTTTAGAGTGAGCATTATGTGTACCATCTGTACCATACATTGGGAGGATAGAAGGTTGGTCAGTATATCTGTCACTGATAAGAGTAGGTAAGGTTTGATGGAGCCTTCTAGGCTGCAGGTGTATTGGTATATGTAAGCAACTGTTTGCTTGTGACAATGCAGAAGTTAGAAGGCTTAAGCAAGGCATTGTCTTGGGATTTCTTGCCAATGTATGGTATCCACCCCCCCCCCCGATGTAAAGGTGACACATTGGAGGTAAGCTTTGCAGGGAATGTTAAGGACAAGCAGCAGAATAAGGTTGTTCAGCATCCTGGGTTACCTGAGTTGTATGTTGGCCAGTTTACTCTGGTCATTTTGGGGAAGGGGTTATAAGTTAGTGTACTGTTTTACCATTGTGGTGCCTTTTGGTGCATTTCGGGGGATGGCATTTGAGTACATGGTTAAGGCTGTTAATGGGGATTTGCACTTGTTTACAAAATGTGATAGGAGGTGCCAGGGTGGGGACATAATATAAAGGGTTGATTTGTGGCTGGTTGGTTAGGCATTGCTAGGTTGGTAACATTTGTGCTGCAACTGCCTGTGGTAGGATCTTGGGGCTGGTTTATAAGTAAAGTTTATGGTAAGGAGTGTTATTTTGGTCAAATTGTGTTGCAGCTGCCAGGGGTAGTAGATAAGTGGGTTGGTTTGCGTATTTTGGCTCAGGCTTGTGTTTAGCGGAGGAGAGTTTATCCTCGATTTACTGCAGTTTCAACGGATACATGGTTGGGTTAATTTACTAAATTCTGGATAGTGGCTCGTATGCGCATAGAGTGGATGTTATATGGGGAATATAGGCTGACCTTGCCCATGAAAGATAGTTGGTTGCTGGGGTGGGGTTTGGTATATGGCGTGTCAGTTGTTCTACAATTAGTGTGTTTACAGTTTCATGGATTTATCAATGTCATTAACAATGGGTTTTGGTTGCCAAATATGTGTGTGCATGTTTGTTGCTGTTTGTTTTTTTGTAATGGATGGTGGCTATGATGGGGGGAATTATTAGACAAATGCTGCATCAAGAAAGGAAATGGCAGTTTGGTCATTAGTGTATCCAGTGGGTGATCAAGAGACAGTAGTTGCATGATGGTATGTTACTGACCTGGTTTGACCTGGTGACATTGGGCATTTTCAGGTTTTGGTGGTACATTATGCTTAGGTAGTTCTGCCTGGCTTGGCTTTACTGTTTAGGGTGCATTTAGGGTCATACTGCTAAACAGCCATGATGGTGGGTTAAATGTTTTATTGCTTATAATGGGTAGTTGGTGTGATGGCAAGATTGCTATTAAATGGGATTTTGAAAGAGATGTCTTGTGGTTATTATATTCATTGGGCAGCAAATGGGGTTGCAACTTGACATGAGTGTATGCAATTGCTGCTGCATGGTTTCAAGTGGCAGTGGGTTTAGTGTGTGGTTTTCTAGTTGGCTGGTAATGACCCGAGAATCATTATGAAGCTTTTAGGGGTATGGCAATTGGGTAACTGAGTATTTCACTCATATATGGTGGGTATGCTAAATTATGAGGTTATGGTTTGTTACTTTAGCATTGGAGAGGGATCAGTGTTTTGTGTTCAGCTGTTTAGGCAACTGGTAATTGTTATTTATGTGATAGGGTTTGAGAAGTGATAGCATGGATACAGTTTGGTTAGGCAGGATGGGGTACACAGAATGATGTTTGGCTTAATGCCTTTTAATGGTGGTTAGGTTGTTGGAAGTTTGGTTGCAGAGAGGGGGAACAGCCTGGTCAGGCTGGTGGGTGGAGAAGAGGAGCAGGCTTGCCCTCTTCTGTTTCCCGCTCTGCTGTTGGATGTTCAATTCAATACACTGCTTGATAAGTAAAATAAGCAAGAGGAGGTCAGTTGCTTATTTGGTTGGATGTATAATACAATAAATGGTAACTGAAGTGAGTGGTGGCATGCTGCTTCATAAGTAAGCAAGTGCAGGTATGGATGCTGCTTACTGGTCGGGATGAGCGGGGACACTCTGTACTATTTTAATGTTACATGGATGTTATCCTCACCTATATCATGTGTTGGTTTTAATTAATAAATAGCAGTTAGCAATCATGTTTATGGAAGTTTACTAAAGGTTGTCAAATGCCATTTGGTGTGATGTGTTTATTGAAGGGTACTGGGACAAATGACATAAACCTTCACAGTCATATAAATGAGACGCATCGACATGATAGAGTTATATTCCAATCTACCCTCTAATAAAACAAAAAAACTTCCCCTACATGTCAAGCACAGTATGCCTCTTGTTACCTTTAAGGTAACCTTAAATAATTGGAAGGGAAGCCTCAAATTCACCCCCTCCCCATCTACCTCCTGTTGCTGAAGGATGCTATTGATTTCCTATCTCCCATCCAATCATAAAGGTTCCTTTTGAAAAGGGCCAAGGCGACGCTCTGCTTGACATGGATGGGCAGTCTATTCCAGAGTATGGGGAGTCTCTGGGTCAGGAACCTATCTCTCCAGCATGTTTTGTTCATTGTGATGACAAGGTTTAGATCCCTGGAACAGGTGGCTCTGAGGGATTGGGATTTCTTTAAGTATAGCATGTCCAACAGCTCTGGGTTTAACATGGCCTTGTATGTTAAGCAGAGATCACCTCTGAGAAGACGATATGTGACAGATTTTATCTGGAATTTTTTTAGATGGTCAGCACAGGGCATATGCTTTAGGCCTGTGATTCTTTTAGTGAGGTATTTCTGCAGTCTTTCCAGTTGTTGCAGATGTCTTGAGAGGTACATATCAAATGGGGCATTGTACTCTATAATGAGTCTAATGAGGGATGAGTACAGTGGGACAATGGCCTCCTTTTTTCTGGATGAAAAGCCCTTAGTGATGAGGTGTGCCACATAGAAGGATTTCCTTACTGTTGTGGCTATGTGGTTATCGAAGGTGAGACCACTGTCCACCTGTGTCCCTAAGTCTCTTATCACGCTTTTGCTGTTTAGTGTACTGCCACCTATGTGGTAATTCACAGGTACATGTTTGTTCCCAAAGGGGATAACTATACATTTCTTAGCACTGAGCTTGAGCCTATGGCTCTGGCACCAAGCGTCTGTTTCTGTAAGGCCCTTTTGTAGAGTATCCACATAATTTGGGGATTCAATAATGGCTCTCAGTTTGCAGTCATCTGCAAATTTTGTTAGCCAGAGTCTCTTAGTTTTGGCCTGTACTTCTGTGAAGTAGATGCCAAACAAGAGCAGTCCCAGGACTGAACCCTGAGGTACTCCACTTGTCACTTGTCTGGAGCTGGATTTGGAGTCAGCTTCTTATACATTGTGGGCTCTGTCAGTAAGCCAGTTGGCAACCTATCGAGTGATGTGGGGATTAATGCCCAGCTTAGTACTTTATCTATGATTCCAGAGTAGGGGATGGTGTTGAAGGCCTTGCTGAAGTCCAGATAGGCTGTGTGAACCACCTTACCTTTGTCCACAGCTCTGTAGACTAATTAAAAGAAGTCAATCAGGTTCAGAAGACAAGATCGGTCCTTCACAAACTCAAACTGGGTGGGGTCCTGTGTTGGAAGGTTGCCAATGTCTTTGTTTAAGTGCCATGATAATATGTTCCTTGGCCTTGCAGATCAGGCTCATCAGACTGATGGGGCGGTAGTTACCGGTATCCAAGGTGGATCCCCTCTTGTGGAGTGGGATAACTGTAGCTGTGCACCACTCAGTGGGCATGAAACCTGAGGTGAGGCTATGATTAAACATGACACTTAGGTGAGGTGCCAGTTCATTTTGTAGTTCATGTAGTACACAGCCCTGGATGTCATCTGGTCAATTGGATGCTGTATTCTTAGCTTTGAAGAGTGCGTTTTTTACCTGTGTGGCCGTTATTACTGAAATTTGACAATCTCTTGGTATTGAGATGGGCCTTTTAGGGGGTGAGAGGGGGGTGAAGTTGGCACTGAATCGATCTGCCAGGATATTGGCAATATCCTTGGGATATCAGTATGGGAATAGTTAACGATATATTTTATTTCAAGAATAACATTTGAAATATAACAACAGACATCCTTTCCCACACTGGCATGCCATCTCCCAGATCACCCAATCTGTAATTTAAATTCAATATTTCCTGTTCTCTTTGATTAACACATACTTCCTTATGATGAAGATGATAATGATGACATTTCAATGAGCTTATAAAATTCAACCTATTAGTTTGTGCTTACACAGTTAGGAAACTCAGCAAATTGTGCATTTAAGTTGGATTATTTCACGCAACTTTACCTCTCTACAGACAATCATATTAACTAAATGAAAGTTTAGTAATGAACCTGTTTACAGTGAATATTTCAGCTACCACTGTGTATTTTGATTGTTCACTTGATTGTGCAACTTATCAAATGCTTGATACTCCTACTTTATTTTACTTTACTAAGTCAGAACAGATGTTTCTGTGTGTGTGTATATACATATGTGTATATATATATATATATATATATATATATATATATATACATACATACACACACAATATATATATATATATATATATATATATATATATATATATATATATATATATATATATATATATATGCATAGTTCTGGATTTGAGGTCATTGTTCTTACTTACATTTATATCTTCTAAGTCCAAGTTATTGAGGATGACGCCATTTCTTTTCCAGATAATTGGAGGTCTGAGTGCTCCTTGAATAGAACACGTTAGAACAGCACTCTGCCCGACGGTTGCTGTGGTGATGCTCACTTTCTGATCTTCAGGAAGACTTAACTGAATGATCTCTGAAAAAAAACATAATTGTTTCTAAGGTTAATTAGTATGCAGCTTCTGTACACTGATTAATTCAAGGTTTTTAGTCTGACATGAACACTGGAAATATTTAACAAAAAACTGTAGAACATTTCAAACTCTTTCAAATTAAAGGTCACCATGACATTTGAATTAATCTGACTGACAAGTATCACCTACAAAATAAGTAAGACATTGAACTTTAAATGGAATGTCAATGGACAGTATTGAATTTAATGTGTGTTAATCATCAAAAAACCTATTAATCAAATGCCATATATCAAAATGTGCATTTGATTTAAAATGAAAATATTTATTTTTAAATGTACATGCCTGTGCCTGCTTTTCCTAGCTTGATAATATACAGCAGAGTCTAAACTTCCATTCAACACTTTAACATCATCTTAGACTCTTGAAATAAAATAACAACTGGATGCATTTTGTTAGTGAATACGTTCTGCCAGCATAATATATATGGTAGATACTGCCTATTGCAACTGCTAATTAAGACATTGCTATATAAACACCTGCAGCACACTGGCTGGTATAGTGTCATGTGACATCCTTCACTGTTTAATCCAAACTGTACTATATAACATAATTTTTTGGAAGTTGGAAATTTTGAGTACTTTGTCCTCATTAAATTCTACAAATGCTCCTTTTTGATAATAAGACTCTGGTGTTAACACTAAAACAGCAAATGTTTGCAGCAAGCAGAATGCCACAAATGATAGATTGTTATGGTTTTAGAAAGTAGAAATAGCTTCATTACAAACAGCCATTACGTAGCCATCAGGACTAACAGTTCAGTGGCGCAGTTTACCATATGGACATGTAATGAGCTGGGTAAAATGTTGCTGTGCCCTGTCTTTTTGAAAAACTTAGTTCTGTGTCAGTGTCTTCAATTTACCTCTCAGAAAGCCTGAATGCTCACATTTCTTTGTACAACTGTGGGAAACAGCGTTTGAAAATGTTGACTTTCACAGACTGAAAAACAGCCACCTCCCACATAAACTTTATGCAAAAGGAGATCTGAAAATTATACAGACACTGGCAAAAGTTGAGAATGAAAGAATCATTTCAGGATGATGCATTTGAGAATGTCTGTTTTGGCAACAATCTTGCTATATAGAGCTAGCTGCTTTAATTGGCTGGATTCAGACTGCTGAGGGAATTCATCTCAGCACGTTTGCAGTTGCTGCTTACACTTTCAGGGTTACATACATAATTTCCAGGCAAAGATACATTCTCAATGATACATTTTCACATGCAGATGTTCTTGTGTGCAAAAAAACCCCACAAACACAGACACAACCATAAAGGTGTACAGTTACAAACACACACACACACACGCACACACGCACACACGCACACACGCACACACGCACACACACACACACACACACACACACACACACACACACACACACACACACGCGCACACGCGCACACATGCACACACCCACATTCACACTCACGCACACACACACACATGCACACACACACACGCACACACACACACACACACACACACACACACACGCACACATACACATGCACACACACACACACACACACACACACACACACTGTTGGCAGTGTGTCATCTCTTTGTGGAATAAGTCATTTCTTAATTTTTTTCTACTAAGATTTCCCTGGTTATATTTCAACATCCATAATGCCACATATATACAAATGTCAATGTTGATTTAGAATACCACTAGTTAGACAACAAACTGCATCATTCCTTGGGTCTTGTATATAATATTAAATCTGAATGTTATACTTTGTTTTACTCCTGATTGCAAAAAACAGAATTTCTTCCTAACCACCAGCCATCCTTATTTTCCATCTTTATGAAAAAGGATTGGCCCATATCAGTTCATACAGATGGCCCCTATTTCAATGAAGATTAGTCTTGCTAAACTATTTTGTTGAGAGTTACAGTGATGTACAAATGTCAATGCCTGTGCAGTTTTCACCCTTTTATTTCATTGTCAGTTAGTTTGTCCTAACACACCACTTTAATCCTGACACTGTACAGCATGTAATTCATTTAGTGCTTGTCTGTTATGTACAAGGAGGTTAGTCAATACCGCAGAGATGCTCAAAAATAATATGAGTCACCAAATTCAGCTTTGCTTTATGAAGCCCAGCCAATGCCTAAGTTCCACCAATGAGCATGACTTGAAGCAGGTAAATTCATTGAGATAGGAAATCTGATCTCTGCAGTTTGGTGAAGCATTTCTAGTGCAGTCTTTCAGTGATGTGTCTGCTAGCTAAGCCCAGGTCACTGGCATTGTAGCTTTACAGCTACACTAGGGTTCTGGACATTATTGAATACATTTCTAGCATAGTACTTACCTATGAATCTATGAACAAGGTGCAGCAATTTCAATGATCAATGCAACTTAGCTAATAGCTGCTTTGTATATACATAATAATTTTTTGCTATAGATCTGTAGGGAAAGAAAAAACATGTTCTAAACTGTAGCAAAGAGCTATTCTGGCTTCTTGCTGCAGTTCTTCACACTGACCAACTGTCATTTAAGTAGTTATGGTTGTGATCACGGCTGCTTACAAAATTGCTGATACTGCATGCAAGGGCTTATGGTACTTCTTACTGTGCCCAAAAAAGCCCCTTCGCCCCATTGACCTGCTGTTGCTTTGCCCTTGAGCAGAAGGACTTCTTATCTGCAGACAGCAGGCAGCTGTCACCATTATGACTTCCCCCAGGTAATAACTCCCCCAATCCCATAACGTACCACAGATCCCCTTCTCTCCAAATGTTCTTTGGTGCATTATAGACGGCTTTTAGAGGTACTACCTGGATCACCTGTCAGCGAATGTTGGCATTTGTTGGAGATGCTTTCTTTATGTGCTTCTTTTTGGAAAGCCAAGTATGTTAATGTTTCAGGGATTATCATGCTGAACTGTATCGGAGCTTCAGTTTGACTGAAATTAATTTGCTGGCATTCAATTATTCATTCAAAATTTCTAGTCAGACTAACACTTGTAGTAGCTTCTTTGCCAGTTTCTTTATTTAGCTTTAAAATTGTTGATGTTGTTTTTGGTAGTTGCAGTGTTTGTAAGAGTGTATTTTATTTGGCTTTTTAAAATGAACTGTCTGTGGCTTGTTCTCTTTCTGTGACTATGGACAAGGAATCAGTATGAACAAAAGATTCCACCTCAGGACACACATGATGTTTGCATAGTGTGCCTGGAAGTTAAACATCTAGAGGTTTCTTGTGATATTTGTGACAAGTGTTGCAGGAAACTTACAGCAAGTTATGTTTTAATCATTTGCAACCTTGTGAATCCTTAAGTGCATCTAAACCGGGAAAAGAGAAAAGAAAGCTAGATGATGCTGAGATTATAAATCAATGGGGTAAAGCTCCAACATTCTGCATGTGCAGGTTTTATCTTCTGAGAACTTATGCACAGCGATGTTTCTTCAGGATAAGTGTTCTAATGGGTGGGTCTCTTAGATGGAGAAAGCTGTTATTCCAGATTCACTTATAAGGAAAAGAGTCAGTTGATTAATGTCACAGAAAGAGTTATCAAAGTATTTGAACTCCACACTTTCCTTCACTATGTTAATGCATTATCAGGTATCTCTGAAGTCCCCCCTTTCTTGTTTAAAGGGAACAGATGATGAAGGTGCACTTGATTAAGCAATGATGGACATGAGCATCCTGCCATCTCTCTCTGTATTCAGGGCAGTAAGAACATATCCCTTGCCTTCTATTTCTGTTGGTTCATCCCTGGGCTTTGCTAGGAAATGTGTGGGTTTGGAGTCAATGACTCCTGCTTTGGTGGCACTGTTATGCAACACCCTGATGGTGATGCCCTGTTCTGCACCAGTGAGCAGAGTACTGTCCCTTTTGGATCCCTAGATTACTAATATATAATATGTTTATGCCAATGGCTCCATCCCACTTTCAAAATCTTTGTGATACCTAAATTAGAAAATAGACATGCATTACATTGTCTTCATTTTACAGACAATAAACATGGCTTCCAAACTACTGAGAATAATCCTTTCAGGTTTGATCTACTTTCTTACAAAAACATACATCAATGTGACATATTAAAATAAGTCAACTTTCTCCCTAATGCAAACAGAGATATAGCTCTATGACCTACACTGATATATAATGTACATCATTCTGGCTTCTCCTTGCTCAGAGAAGACAACAAGAGAGTGAAACTACTCTGTAGGCAACACACAGGATGACTCCCTCCACCTAGACCATCCTAGCTTTCAGAATGCAATACGCAAAAGTGCTGTATCTACATTAGGACCCCCAATATGGAATAATCTAGCAAATGAAGGCAGGAACAATCCAGTCTTACAAACCTTCAAATCATCCATAAGAGAATATCTGTATAAAGATGCTAAGTGTAAGTGCGTCCATGATTCTGGCTAAAAATGTTCAATTAAACTTAAAATAAAAAAAAAAAATGATGTTTCCTAATATAGGATATGCATGCCTCTGATTACTTTATCTTTGTTTCTTACGATGCATTTGCCTTATTTGTTTTATTTATTGCTATGCTTGTTCAAATTCTGTTTATACTGTATAATCATCCTTAACTTGCAAAATATTTGTTTTGTAGCCAGTTCCTGACTGAAAAGGATCAGCAGACCAGTCCATTTAGCATGCTAGCATATTGAAGATAAATAAATAAACCCAAATGCCTTCTGGGATATTCTTAGTGTTGACAGTATTATACTTAGACACCTCAGTGCCAAATACATCCTTGGTTTGAACATCGATAATTATGTTGAGGCCTAGTCACCCTCCTTTGAAGTTATCTTCTTTGTTACCAGTTTCAGTAAGTTTGCAGTTTCTTTAGGTATTAAGCCTTTCAATTTTACCCAGAAAGAAGAAACAGTTATTGAGGTACACCCAATGGCTGACTGCCCCCTCTTTCAGATTGCTAACATCACTTACTCAATCCAGGGTACTCCTCATTTTTATGCACTGACCTTCTCATCTTTGACCCAGAGAGGCAGAGAAACAAACACCAACCAGAGGGACAGGAGCACAGTAGCAGGCACAGACTATGCTACTTCTCATTTAGACATGGCATCTCCAAGTGTTCTCAGAAAGAGGAGTTGGAATTGTCCATAAAGTCCTTTATCACAGGTACCAGTCTAGAAGGTGAGACTTATCCATTTTCAGGCTGATGACCCCCCGCTTTGCAGATAGCCTTCAGTTATGACATCAGCAAAGGGTGAGAACTTACTGATCCTGTTTATCCCAAGGAAAAGATACAAAATGTGGTCTTCTGCTCTGCCCCAACTAACCATTTGGCGGTTCCCCTTGCAGACTGCACAGTTTTGCTTATCATGCAAAAGACTTCATAACAACCAGATGTAGTTACTTCTATTTCATAAAGAATGGGCAAGATACCTTTGCCACCCAAATACTGTGAATGCTTGGATAAGGGTGCTTTAGTTGACTGTTGTAATGTTTGCAAATCATAATCCAGAGCCACTAGAAAAGAGCACAGTGGTCCTGTCCCACCATCCCCATCCAACAAAAGAGCCTCTGGCTTTAAACCACTTGTGAAATGTTGTATATGCACCAGGCCCCCTTTCCATAATTGCTCTTAATGACAAGACACACAGGACCCATTTCATCACAAACATTTCCAAATAGATAAAAAAAAAATCCCCCCATCTGTCCTGTTAACTTTGTACTGAACAACACCCACCACAAAGTAAGATCAAAGATAATCACTCTCTCAGACATAAAACACAACAAAAATTTCAATAACTAAAAATGATCATCTCCAATTTAGACTGGTCAAACATTACATATCCAAGACCCCAAAATAGCAGTCACATCCTTAACCAACCTCTTACTAACAAATCTTTCTATCTAAAATTCCCCGTAGTTTTACTAACACTGCAAAGCAGATTATTCCCCATTAATCAACTCTACAAACCAAAACCAAACAAATAGATTTAAGTAACTCAAATCCCTCCTCTTCCTGAGAGATGAAGTATGGAAAATGTGGAAAGCAAAAAAAACTGTAGACTACAACAAATGATTTGTTACCAAGAAAAGCATCAGAACACACAAAGCCTTATTCCTATAATAGCATCAAATCTCACCCCTAAATCAACCAAAAAAATCTGGATGCAAGTTAACCAAATAATTGGTACAGTCAATGTCAAAATCAGAGTACCAACTTGCTCTCCTGCTAAAAATCAGTTTACTCTCGTGACTTCTTGGATGAATTATCTAAACTTCCCACACCTTACGCATCTCAACAAGATTTCACTATTCTAGAAAACAAGTCCCATGACTTCACACTATTATTCTTTAAGAAAACTACAACCTCTAATATCAAAGTAGCCACCAATAAAATACAAAATGATGACACCCCAGAATCAGATAGCCTTCATTCCTGGTTCCTTAAAGAATATGCTCTTTACATATAGGTTCATAGCTCCATAGGTGTTTACTAGGTTAATGACCACAAGGGCCTTTTTAAGCCTAGCCTTGCATCCCAAATCTCTGACATGTTCTGCTGCCCTTGATAAGTGTAAGCAGGGGCTTAGGAGATGAAACATTTACAAGCAGGGGCTTGCGGGATGAACCATTTATTGGCTGACAGTGTCCATTAGAGACATAGGTGTCAGATCATGGATGAATTTCCTGTTCCCTATCCAATTGTCCAAATTACACTTGAATTGATTTATGGAGGAACTATTTCACATTGATGGGGGGGGGGGGGCTGTTCCAGAGAAGGGCTTGTCTCTGGGATACATACTTGTCTGTCCAGCAGGTCCTATTTATATCCAAGGCAATATTTACTTCATTAGAACTGGTAACTCTGGTGCTGTTTTTTGTGAATATGCAAGAGGTCCATCAAAGTGGGGTCTGACAATGTCCTGTATGCCAGGCATAGATCTCCCCTCAACAGCTTATAGGAGACAGAATACAGGGATAGATCCTTGAGGCAGTCTGCATAGGACATTTTACTTACACCCTGTATTCCTTTAGTGAGGAACCTCTGTGAATATTCCATTTGTTGGAAATGCACAGGTAGGTACATATCAAAGAGGGCATTGTACTCAATCATAGGACTGATAAATGCTGAAAACAGTGGTGTAATGACTTTTTGGACCTAGATACCATACCTTTGTTTATAAGTTGTGCAACATATAATTATTTTATCACCACTGTAGACACATGATAGTCAAAGGCTAGATTACTCTCTATATGTGCCCTAAGTCCCTGACTACTGGGTCAGCTTTAAGGGGTGCGTTGTCAATGTGATAGTTACCAGGAGTGGATGACTCCCTGAAGGAAACTATTATGCATTTCTTGGCATTTAGTTTTAGTCCAAGGTTCTGACACCAGCTGTTTGCCTGTGTCAGCCCTTCATGGAGAACATTTGTTTTGGGGTAGGATTCAATGACAGCTCCTACTTTGCAATCATGTGCAAATTTTGTCAGCAGAGACTAATGGCATTGGTCTTGACTTTAAAGACGTAAATGCCAAAAAGGAGCAGTCACAGGACTAATCCCTGAGGGACTCCACTTGTGACTGACCTCTTTCTAGAGGTGGGCTCCCCATGTCTAACTTCCTGGGTCCTGTCTGTAAGCCAGTTAGCAATCCATCTGGTGAGTTATGGGTTATTACCTAAACTCATGATTTTGTCAACAACTCCTGAGTTAAGTGTTGTGAAAAATGCTTTGGCCAGGTCAAGGTAGACACGGTGAACCCTTTTTCCCTCATCAATTGCATTGGTGACTTTCTCAAAGAGGTCCACCAGGATGAGTAACCATGAGCTGCCCTTGATGAAACCAAACTGGGTTGGTTTCAGTATCTGGATGTTTACTATGTCATTATTGACCATTTCCATGATAATTCTTTCCATGGCTTTACATATAAGACTAGTGAGACTTATGGGTCTGTAGTTTCTAGCATCTGTAGATGGCCCATCTTTAAGCAGCAGGATGACTGTTGCTGTTCTCCATTCATGAGGCATAAAACCTGTTTGGAGGTCACAGTTAAATAGCAGTTCCAGAGGGCCTGATAGGTCATGTTTCATAATATGAGGGGTCTGAATGGATAGATGATAAGTCAGCAAGCAAAAGAGATCAAGTTTTGGTGAGTACCTTCATGAAGTGGACCATATTTTTCACAAAAATCTCACCAAGACTACACTGGTATATAGAGTGTATTTTATGCAGAATATATCATGCACAGAAGTACATTAAAAATTAAAAAACATAAGTGGGTGCACAAGACCCAGGATACAAATTTCCTGATCCTGGTAGGTGCACTGGTCTCAAGAATGGAAAAAATATGGAATCCTCAAGATATTGCAACATTCCTACAATGGGGCCAGGCCAGGCCCAGGGGAGAATGGCCCCCAGTTGTAGATGGAAGTAGTAGTCCACAAAAATCACAAAAACTTATAGGCCAAAAAAGAGCCATAGACAATATAGTGAACTATTCAGGGTAAGAAAGAAATTATGCATTGTTACTAGTGTGCAGGAAGCCCAGAATTTATACACAGAAGATATATTAAGAGAGAAATTAGCTGAAAGAAAATACTTCCACAAGAAAAACTGTCAGAAGCTTCAAATAATTTGTGTTCATTAATACAACATGTTTGTGATAAAACATTATACACACCAAGAATCTTTGGGCCATTTGGAAAAAGAAGTGACTCTAGAAGTGTGAAAATATAAAGAACAAAATCTAGAGACTTTTGAAAGTTAAAAAAAAAAAAGAAATATGGACATGGGAAAGAAAAATTAATTAACACAAAAACGTGGCCCCAGAGATATTTGAAGAAAAATACAGGCAAAGGCATCCAGATATGGAAAAATTTGCAATAAAAAAATAAGATCACAAAGACAAAATGTAGAACAGAAGATTAATAAACTAGAAGTTAAAAAAAACAGAAGATTAAGTTACGGAATACTTGCAAAGTGAAGGATTTAGTGCAGAAAGTATGACAGGTTACATCAAAGTATGATAAAACAAAGACTCCCCAAAGTAAGGAGAAACAGGAGGAGCCATCTGAAGAAGAAATATGGACATTGGAAAGAAAAAGAGATTTAATATGTGCAAAGGAGAAAGCAAAACTAACCAACACAAAAAAGAGCAGCAGCAAAGATACTTGAAGAGAAATATAGCCAAAGGTATCCAGACATGGAAAATTTTACAATACAAAAAATAGAAAACAAAGAGGAAAAGTAGAAAAGAGGATTAGCAATGGAGGACTTAAAGAAATAGAAACTGAGGTTATGGATTACCTGCAAAGTAAAGGATTTAGTGTAAAAATTCTAACTCAGAAAACATCCCTGCAGGATAGAGTAATGGATTCCCAAATTAAGGAGAAGCCAGTGGAGTAGGAAACATCTGATCAGTTGCTGTATGAAGACACATTGTAACCTTCCATAGGAAAAGAGTACAAAGGATCAGTGAGAGTTGCACAACAAGAGAAGGAATAGGAAAGTGTGGCAACTCTGACGCAGTCAATGCTGAGGAGTGATAGGCCAGCGAGTTCCCATATGAAAGAGCAATGGATGACACAGAGTGAAACTGAAGAGAATGTGGCACAGGAAGATGCTCTTAAACTTTCTATAGAATGCCTGCAGGAAATGAAGAACAAAGAACGTGCCCTCAGTTTAAAAGAAAATTATCTAAGAGAAGAGTTGTTTGATTTAATAGAAATAGACATATATATTAAGATCAATGTAAGAAATAGACTACAGAAAGTCAATAAAATCCAAAAAGTTAGACGTTTAATAAAACAAGTGAACATAGTAATTAGGACTGCCCATAGAGATTCATGTGGTATAACAGAAGCAAATAGGATATATTACTGCGCAGCTAAATTAATAACAGATAAAGTCACCACAAAAACATGGGGTAGTAAGGGAAAAGAAGTGGATAAATCGAATGCTATTGTGGAACTATCAAATAGAGAAAACTATAAAGCAACTAAGACAAGAAGTGTCACTGTTAGAAGAATATAGAAGAGGGAATAGATCAACTAAAATACTCAGAAAGATTGACATGATAAAAGCAATGCACAGTATCAGAATGGATCAGCACTGTCGCAAATAATAAACTAAAAATATCAGCACAGGCAGAAAAACTTGGAAGATATCAGATAAATATAAAAGTAAAGTACAAAATAAGAAATTTATTGATGACCAAAAAAGGTTTATAGAGAACTGGGAAACAAGGCAAAAGGAATTGAAGCACCACCAAAAGAAGAAATAGATACATTTTTGAGGAATAACTATGAAGATCCTGTGGAACATAGCAAAGATGCTGAATGGATAGAAGAAGTAAAAGAAAGAATAAGAAGTTCAAATGTACAGGATATGAAATGGGATGAACTTACGGCTAGAGAGATTGAAACAAAGTTAAGAAATGCTCCTAACTGAAAACTCCCAGGCCCAGATGCACTACCTAACTTCTGGTTAAAAGTATTAACATCTTTACGTGAAGACTTAGCCATGAGTAAGAGCTATTTATATGCACATCCTGAACAGACACCAGTCTGGTTAACAACAGGAAAAATAATACTCTTACTTAAGAGTGAACTTGCAAGCTATCGTAAAAACTGCAGAGCAATGGCTTGCCTTTTGATGACATATAAACTATACACTGGAATTGATGTCAACACAGTTTATAGCCATTTAGAAGAAAAATTAATCATGGCAAAAGAACAAAATGTTAATAAAAGAAAGTCATATGGAACAATGGATCATTTGTTTTTAAATACAGTCATAATGATGAAGTGTAAAAAGGGGAAGAATCTAAGTATGGCATGGATCTTCTTCTTTCGGCTTTTCCCAGTTAAAGGTTGCCACAGTGGATCATCTGTCTGCTCATGATTGGCAGTGGAGTTTTACAGTGTCGAGTTGCCAGCCTGGTGCCCAACCTTCCACAGAAGTCTCACACATGCACACACTCACACCTGGGGCCAATTTAGTGTGTCCAATCCACCTACAGCATGTCTTTGGGATGTGGGAGGAAACCAGAGCACCCGGAGGAAACCCACGCGACCACAGGGAGGACATGCAGACTCCGCACAGAAGACACCCCAGCTGAGAATCGAACTGGAGAACATCTTGCTGTGAGGCGGCAAAACTGACCACTGCACCACCATGGCTGCCCCTAAGTATGGCATGGATATACTACAAAAAAGCATTTGGTAGTGTCCCACATTCATGGATAATAGATTGCTTAAAAATGTATAAGATATACCCTACACTAATCGATTACATTACAGTGATCATGAAACATTGGGAGACCACTTTGCAGTTAAACCATGATAAAGGAGAAATTATTATTCCAGGGATAAAAATTCAAAGTGGGATATTCCAGGTGATTCTTTGTCACCACTGATCTCTTGTCTTGCCCTTAACTCATTAATCTGTTTACATAACAGATTAGGTTATGGCTACAATTTGACTCCGAGAAAACAGCAAAGTGTAAAGACTTCTCATCTTCTCTATGTAGATGATTTAAAACTGTGTAGTTCATCAGATGAGGAACCGAAAGCACAACTGCAAGTTGTCAAAATGTTTTCAGATGATATAAGATGCCATTTGGTCTTGATAAATGTGCAAAAGCAACCTTTAAAGCAGGAAAGTTGCAGCACCAAGAAAACATCAGTGATACAAAAGAACTTGAGCAAGAGGCAGTTCATAAATATTTGGAAATTGATGAAGGAAGGAACGAAAGGAAGAGCCAGCAAAAAACAAACCCCTTGAAAATAAATTTATTGAATATGATAAGGACAGCAAAAAAGTGCACAGACCGGTTTCGGCTGGTATACACAAACACAGCCTTCTTCAGTGTGAAACAAGTATACTTTTAGCATGCCTTTATATATGCTGTAAATCATTCTGATTGGTTATTTAAAATGTGTCATTCAGACCGGGTGGGAAAAGCCCACCCAGCTTGACAATCCATTTTTCTCTTTAGAATTCAGTAATTCATGCCAACCTGTTTTATTGGATTTTTTGCCCTTGATAATGTCAATAATTGTAAACGTGAAGGATGCTGAAGGATGAATTACATGATGTTTACATAAAGCATTGTTCAATCTGCCCTTTTTGATGTTGCTGTTGTGCTCAGAAATTCTTAATCTAAGTGGTCTCGATGTTTGACCTATGTAAAATGCTCCACATGAGCATGTAGCTAAATAAATCAGCCAATATGAGCTACAATTAGCAAATAATTTGATGTCATAGAGCTTGGAAGTATTTCTGCTAGTGAATTCTTTTGTTTTTGAAACTTTACAACAATTGGAACAATGTCCACAAGGAAAGCAACCAAATAATATGGCGCCAGTCAATGTACTTTGAATAGGTTCATAGTTTGATAGATTGTGTCATTTGATGAAGGATCAACAATAAAACATGAAAAAAATATGAATAAAAACTTAGGAATATTTTAGAGGATTAAAATTAATGCTGAAAACAACATTGACATTTAGGAACAAAGTTCAAGCTATAAACCAATTTGGTCTTCTTGTCCTTATTACAGTTTGAGAGTGAATTACAAGTCTCAAAAGGTGTTGGATAGGTTGAACAGGAAAACAAGAAGGATGCTTCATGCTCATCAAATGATTTATAAAAATCAGTGTATATTATATATTTCCCATTCTGAAGGTATGTGCCTCCTCAGAATTGATTACTTGTATAGATCTGCAATTGGGGGACTGCATATATATCTGCTGACCTCACAAGACCCAAACATAGTGAAAGTTTTGAAACAAAAGGAGAATAAGTCTAAGATGACTTCCCTGCTTAGTTTAGCAGAAGCATATTGGTGTCAAGCAGGAATGGAAACCAAAGCAGAATTACATAAAGATCAGGCAGCAACTGAATGTGCCAAAAAACAAAACAAAGAATACAAGCTGAAGGATCAGATAAGAAGGCAAGCAATGTGGAAAATCTATAAATGTAGTTGCAAGTATATAAAACTCTTGGAATAACCTCATGTTGATCTGGATCAAACACAGGAATTGTTAAGGACAGGTGAATTTAAACCAAAAGATGAAAGGTTAACATTGATGGCCCAAGATAGTGAACAACCTACACACTGGCTTACCAAGCCCATTGAGCATGTGGCAGAAACAGACAAATGTAGGTTTTTCTAAAACCGAATTGGAAACAATTGCACATCTTGTTGCTGGTTGTGACATGCTAATAGCAGAAGGACTGTATACTGAAAGGTATAATAATGGGGTCTATATTAGAATACAGACTATTTAGGTGATCAAACACCTAAACATCGATCTTCTAATATTGAACTGCACAATGTTGAATGTCCCAGGGAAACATGTCCCTCGGCCACAACACAAAAAACATTACTTTTCATATAAATTATAGGGTTTCTTTGAACAGTTCTGCATAGGTAGCAATGTTCTCAGGGTTTATAGGAGCTTGAAATTTTGTCGGGTTATCACTTAATAGCAGTAAGTTAGCTTAAGAGTAGTTTCTGAATATTCCAGGGTTAGCTGGGGGAGGCAAGATTTTATTTTTACTTCAAATGAGACCATTCTGTGGTCTGACCTTACTAGGGAAGACATTACTCTAGAGGGTGTGCAGCACTCTCCCATATTAGTGAAGAACAGATACAGTATGGTTGCACCCCTGGTTGCTGTATTGATAATCTAGTCCAGGGAATGTGTGTTCACAAAATACAGGTATCTCTGTGCCCTTACGTTTGGTGTCATATAGGATTCCCAGTTAATAGTGAGGTAATTAAAGTCACCCATGAATATGGTATTGGGTTGGCCGGTGAGTGTTTCCAATAAGTTTAAATACATGGTATTTGTTTCATGGGTCATAGAGAGGGACCTATAGCTTGCAAGGAATTGGTATTTGATTTTACCTATGGTGATTTGAACATGGAGTAGCTCAAGTGCATTCTCCAGTTGACCAGTCTTGAGGTATATTTATTTTCATGTAAATCGAGACACGTCCAACTTTAGTCCCTGAATGTGTAGTAGCTGGTTTAAATATATGGAAGGCATTATACCCTTGCCCTGTCTATGTGCTCTTTGTGGCTTTAAACCATGCCTTAGTGACTGCACAGACATCAGCATTCTCTAGGATGAATAGAGCTTCTAGGGAATGGAGTTTTTTTTTTTGTTTAGACACCTAGCATTGAGCAGTAATACCTTTAGATTTTCTTGGCTTTGATTTGTTACGTCGGAAGTACTTTCAGTTTGGCATTGGCTAAAAAAGACACTATGGGGGGAAGATGATGTTTTAGTTAATATTCAAAAACTAGAAGGGAGAGGTGCACCCTTAGAATGGCACCAGAAACTAAGCTAATTATTAAAGTTACTCATCATTTGTTTGTGTGGTGGCATCATCCTTGGAGAAGGTAAAATGCTGCTCAATGCTAGGCTCACACCAGCCTGAGACACATATTCCGAGAGCTACTTGATGAGTCTCTTCTTCATATAGTCTAGAGAGGTACATCTCAGGTCATTTACTCCCACATAGACTATGACTGAGTCATACTGGTACTTGTGGTAGAATGACCTGAGTGTATGCATAATGTGGCAGATCCTAGCCCCTGATAAGCAACCGACTGTGACTTTCTCCTTACTCAACCTGGTGAGAGAGACATCAGTGTGTCTCCTGATGGAGTTTCCAATGACCAGAATGTTGAATTGCATGGTGGCTTGCCTTATGGGTTTAGAAGTAGAGGCTCTATGAGATGTGACTGTATGTGTTGATGTAGGTGTTGTTTTGAAAGAGTGCATTTGGGGCTGATGAGGGCATTTGTTACGTATACTTTGTCTAGCAGGTCTTTGGAGTTTATGATGGTTCCATTTCAGTGCCTCAGAATATATGGGTTAATATGTCTGCTTTGAATTGCAGCATACTGTGGTGGTGGTGCTCCGGTACCGTTGTCACCTCACAGTAAGACGTTGTCCTGTTCGATTCTCAGCTAGAGCGTCTTCTGTGTGGAAATATACGTGAATGGGCGTACCTTCATTGAAGGTTATGCATCAGAGCTGGCAACTTGGCACATAAAAATATGCTGCCAATCATTAGAGGAACGGAGTTCCGCTGTGGCAACCCCTAATCGGGAAAAGACGAAAGACACAACATATGTCTGCTTTGAATTGTGCGTGATGGGAGCAGCATATGTACTACTGACTACCTTACTGAAGTACTTTTATGTGACAGCTTTGCCACCAGTGACATTGTATAAATACATATTTCATACACCATATCAGTTTGCTTGAGAATTAACTGGTTGTCAGTAAACATTAGGCAATTTCTACATTGCCTCAGGATGCCCATATCCACAAAGCTGGTAACAGACATAGTAGGAAATTTCATATCCATGGCAACAGACCTTTTTATTGATTAGACAGAGTGAGAATATAAGCAATTTGAGGAGTATCTGATTTGCAACTGTGGGGACAGTGCTTGTCACTGCAAACTAGTTGTCTTGTGTCCAACTAGGTATTGGTGAAATTTCAATCATGCTTTTACAGGAAAAAGTGTCACTCAAGGTGTCTGTGCCTATACAGGGCACTGTCAAACACTTGAGGGGAAACAAATTACTCGACCCTGAAAGCTGAAGGATGAAGTGTTTAGGCAGATATTCTGAAGTTAGAAACAAGTCAAGCAGTACTTACTGAAAACAAAGAATTAGCTTGTCAAGAATGATGAAAACAGCGGAGTGATGTGAATGGGTACTTGTAAAAAAGCCAGACTGGGATCGACGTCACACAAAGACTTTATTGGAAAACGAACAACCAGCAATCCACTAAACAGAATCCTAAGCGCTTTCATCCATTAATACTGAGGGCATCATCAGAGTAAATGTAAAAACCTTTCTCACCCTCTTTTAAGTGTAAAACATATACACGCCCATACTCCATCAACCAATCAAAACGTTAACCAACTAAAACTCATTCATTAATAATGTTATAAAGCTAAAACATATATGTGTTTTTATATATATATATATATATATATATATATATATATATATATATATATATATATATATATATATATACACAATGTATAATATATAATGAAACCTGTGTGGAAAATACTAAATCCATATAAATTTATTACATCAACTATATACAATAATTAATTAATAAATACAATTGCAAATAACACTTTAAAACAAAAAATAAATAATATCTAATATATAATATATTTGTCCACCTAAAATTAAGTACCTAAAACGTACTAATAAACCTAAAAACATTAAATATTAAATATTGATATTTAGTTACTAGAATAATCGTAATGAACTAATAAAATGTTGAAGGGTAGAAAAACTTTTATATACACAGTGACCTGTACTTTAGAATACTAGAAAGTGATATATGTTCATTTATTCCAGGAAACCTAGATGCATCAAGTCTAAGTTGCCAAAGACATTCTTTAACCTCCAAAAATGTCTTAGCATCTCCTCCTTTATCACAATGTGGAACCCTATCAATAACAAAAAATAAAAACTTTTTGTAATTGTTACAACTTAGACTATGTACATATAAAGAATTTGTAGTTTTTTTATTTTTTATGTCTCTTACATGTTCTAATATTCTAAGTCTTAGTTTTCTTATGGTTTTACCTACATAAAATGTAGGACAACTAAGACATGTAGCAAGATAGACCACCATTTTGGTGTTGCAGTTGCAAAACCCAGGACTTCTAATAGTTTTGCTATAATTGTGAACTGCAATGTATGGTCCATTATTGATATATTTACAAATACTCAAAAAGTTCTCCAAGGCTCTTGTACGAAGTTGCCACAACAATTCTAGTCTCTCTAGAAGCAGGGGCAACTTCGTACAAGAGCCTGCTCAGTACCAGGGCTTAATGAACAATATTCTATCTCTAGTATTTTGAAATTGAAAGCATTGAATAGATAGGTTATTTTATCTCTGACATTCATTGTGCCACATACAGAAATGGTAGAGTATATAATGTTTAAATACGTACTTCATTTTCAATGTTCAATATATATACATAATATATATTTGTGACATTTATATTATTATTTCATCATTTTATTTTTAGCATATTTTGTCACAAAATGTTTATTTTAAGTTTTACTTTTTATTGTTTTATGATCGACTGGTTCTCATACATTATAGGATTAAATTCTGTTAGAAGTCAACAGAAAGCAGAATTGTTCATCATTATGTCATTATTAAGTCGCTAACATCCCCCCCCCTTACCTTTATTATATAATGACATAACGTTTAAATGCTTAAATGTGTATGTTTGGACTTGTTATTCTTGTAGTTCATAATACTCATATTTGTTTAGTGACTTTATACTTGAAATGGGGACTTACTTTTGTGTATTTTTACCCATTGTACTCTTATTCATTTCATTTTAATGTTTTAACCTTATTCTTGTTCTTGCAAGTGAATTGTGTATATTACTGAATGGGTGTATAACTAGGAAGTGGAAATGACAAATGCTTTGTGATCAGGAAATTAGGTTATTCGGATTGTAGCAGGGGAAGGGCACAATTTGAATTTGAAATTGCCTTTATAACACATGATGGTTTCTTGTGTAGAACCATTTGTCTGAAGAAGTCTTTGTATGGTGAAAGGACGAAAAGCAGTATTTTTGTACCGTGTTGCTTAATGTTTTAATAAACTTCTGGCCCTGTTTGGTCTTAGTTCTACCTTTTGTCCACTATTTATATTTGGATGCTTGAACGTGGCAATTGTTTGGATAACCTTTGAACAAGAAAGGACTTATTTATTCCAGAGCTGCATAGCGGGATTTACCATTCTTCACCAGTGTGTGTCAACTTACCAGCACCATCCTGAATTGGAGAACTTTGTGAGTTTGTGTATGCCTTCCCAAGTTTGATATTTACAAATACTACATGATCCACATTTATTCATCATAGAATTTTTGGAGACATTTTGATTGTCAGCTGTCTCCATAATTTCCTTTAAATTTTTCCCTCTACTGTATGTAAATGTTGGAACAATTCCCACCACCTTGGTTATGTCATTAGTAAGAACACTACACCAAGTATCATTAATAATGTTTTTAATGATTCCACTATTGTCATTGTATGACAGGACCATTGCATGTCTTTTGCTATTGAATCTGTTGTCTACTGTGGCCTTTAACATATCATCTTTTAAAATTGGTCTGTATACCATTTTCCTTTTCTGCAGTACCTCCAACTTGATGTTTAAAATATCTTGTGGATATCCTCTCTCTAATAACATGTTCATTAATTTTGAAACTTCTAAATCATACAGGTTGTCATCGCTAATAAGTCTCGACAACCTAACCATTTGCCCTTTCATTATATTTTTCTTTTGAAAAAATGGATGACAACTTTTATAGTGTAAAAATGAATTGGAAAACGTTTTTTTACGATATATATTGGATGTTAATCCACCACTTTCCTTGTCCTTAATTAACAAGATATCCAAAAAATCACACTGATCAACATGTATCTTATAAGTAAATTTCAAAAATGTAGTACTATTTCCCAGACTGTATATAAAATCTTTAATCTCTTCCACTGTACCTTTCCAGAAAATTAGAATGTCATCCAAAAAACGCAGGTATAAAGCAACATTCTGCATATATTGTGATGTAAACACATAATTGGTTTCCCAGTCCACCAAAACAAGGTTGGCATATGAGGGTGCACACTTTGCCCCCATAGCCACACCAGTAATCTGCTTAAAATATTCAGCCTCAAAAGTAATATAATTGTTGTTAAGCACCATATCTATCAAATCAACAATTAAACTTCATTTTGGAGTTTGTAAGGTACTGTATTTACTGAGGCTATTGATGAACATCTCTAATCCCAAATCATTAGGTATGACGGAAAATAGGTTAACCACATCAATGGTCACCATCACATATCCATCATCCCAGGAGGTATTCCTGATTACATCCAAACAATGCCAAGAGTCCTTTAACACATGTGGTAATTTTTGAAAAACTTCTTTACAATAAAAATCAACAAAATATGCCATGGTCTCAGTCTTTGAACCCTTAGAAGAAACTATTGGGCGGAATGGTGGATTATTAATATTCTTGTGAATTTTGGGAATACCAAATATAGAAGGGATGACTGGCGAACAAACAGTAAGGTACTCATATTCAGTTTTATCCAATGCACCGTCCATAAGCCACTCGTACAACTGCCAATCTAATTTAGTGTAGGCTCTACTAACATCATATTTTGAAACCCTAGTGTATGTGGATGTGTCGTTTAACAACTCCAACATACTGCTGGAGTAGTCAGTTTTAGTCATGATAACCACACCTCCACCTTTATCGGGATTCATCACCCTGTAGATGTCAGAAGATGTTAACTTGTGGAGACAAAAAATTTCTCCAATAGTCAAATTGTCACTTATGTTGTTACAATCCTTTAGGTGTCTCCTCAACTGTATTTCACATAGCTGTTCAAGCACATGTATGGTGGGATTAGCTGGAGGAATAAATGTACTTTTTCTTTGCAATGCTGGTACATAATGTATTAATTGACTATCTTGATTTAAAAAATACAATTTCAAATTCAAATCCCTTGTATATAGTTTTAAACAGATTAGTATTCTCGCTATCTCATGTCTAAATGACAGTACAAAGGAAAACCCTTTTGCAAACAAGTCACAGTAATTATCACTTAATACTAGATCACTATAGTTGTAAATACAAAAACTACCCTTCTTAATCATATTAAAATGCTGTTGAAATCTTTCTAATTCCACACAGGTTTCAATATTATGTCTAGTGCCAGAATCAAATGTTCTGTCACTATCAAGTTCTCTATCAATATACAAGTCGGAAATACTATTGCTACTGCTATTTTGCTTAAAAAAAACAACCTCAGGCTCACTTAATACAATAAAACTTTTAGGCTCTAAATTTTTCATAGAACATTTACAACTATAAATGTTAAGCAAATTGAACTGATCAGTTGTTTCCAAATTCCAAATTGTGAATGGGTACTGCCTGGCTACTACTAGTGCTGCTCTCACCACAGCTTCACTATGTTGGGAGACAATGCTCCTTTGCTTTGTCTCTCACCAAAAGCAAAATATTAGCACTGATCCCTAGATGAAAAGCAGGCCACAACCTGTTTGGTGAGCCACAGTCTTGTCCTAGATGATGCAAAGGTCTGAAGGCTTGTTGTAGCCTTTTCCTGGTAAATGCTTTGAATATCAACCAGACCATTCAGGAATGCCACAGACACTTACTGCCCAGCCAGAGACAGTCAGGAATCAATGCACTCTGCTCCTTCTCTTGCTAGGACCAGAATATAAGCACAGATTCCAAGCTGTCACCTATAAAGCAGTTGCTAGGCTTTCTGGTGATAAGCTGTCTCCAGGAAATAATGTCCCTGTGCTCCTTCTCTCATCAGGAGAATACAGAGACACTAATCCCAAGATAACTACTGACAGGCAGAGTGTGGGCTTTCCGATAATTTGTGGCCTTGCAATAGCTGTTTCGGATTTTACAGGCAACACGCAGGAATTGATTCTGCAAGGGTCTCTCAGTGCAGTGACAGGTTTAACACATCTGCAGTAGTGTGGAGGGCAGTGACTCTCAATTATTCTTGAACTACAAAAGAAAACACTGAACAAAGACCTAAAAACTAATTAATCTTCTGGCTGTAGCTGGATAACTTCTAAGTATACTGTAAATTAAGGTCTGAGCCAAACATGAATGAGGATGATTAGAGACAGAAAAGACAAAGTCCTTTCTCAAAGTTACTTCCTATTGCCTGGCATGAGTCATAGAAAGTATTATGAGAAAGAGAAAGGCTTGAGGGAATACAAGATCACATTGATACATCAAGCCCCATTGGTAGCCATGTTGTGGAAAACAGGCTAAAATTACAAATAAAGCACTTTGATTTCGAGGTGTTAAAATAGGTCAGGAAACAAAGATAGAATGAAAATAGTTTTTTTTTTTAGTTCTAGGGTGTAGTTTACTTTAAATAGAAGGTTTAGTTCATAGCTCCACCCTCGGTTTCCAGCTAATTAACCTTAATTGACGTGTTCTATCCTCTGTGTGACTCCTTAATTGACCTGTTCTAATTTCTGTGTGACTCACAAGAGACACAGATGTGGTCAATTTCCTAGTTTTAATATGCAATTAAAAGAATGCAAGTAAAACACAGTGTAAAGAAAACAAATCACAATACACAAAATAGATGAAGGCAAAGTTGGACAGTGCAGTGGCACAATGGTTAGATGATGTTGCCTTACAGCAAGAAGTGCTCTGGTTTGATTGTTGGCTAGGGTCCCTACTGTGCGGAGTCTGCATGCCTCCCCATGCATTTGTGCTCCGGGTTCCTCCCACATTACAAAGACATGCGCGTCTGGAGTGTTTCTCCCCAGGCATCTGCTGAAAATTGGCTTGTTCCAAGTTGGACTTTCCCAATAAACAAATATTAAATAAATAATACAAAAAAGAAAAACAAACTTTTCCCTCACAGCAAGTTATGGCAGAGTATATACCAGCAAAAGTTCCCATTAAGCAAATTTACAATATCTGCTCTCACCACAACATATTCCCTTTCATCTGGCAAAATATTACAATAAAACCAATTTCAAAGACAAACAATCACCACACTTGTTCAGACTTTAGACCCATCTTAATACGCCCAATACTTGGCAAAGTTTTATTAAAAATAGCATCCAGTTAATCAGCCAACTATACCAAAGAGCAGTGTCTTCTCTCTCTCTCCTAAGCATCATGGCATCTAGGCTAAGACAAACAAAATCAGAGTTATGTGTACCCGCACAGATGGAATACTGATGGTTATTGGAAAACGTCAACTTTCAGGAGCAATCTGTATTGATTTTTTGACTCAGCTAACTATAATCTTTTCTACTCTGCATTTCTCTCCCAGGGCATTAGTCCCAAAGCTTCACACTGTTTCCTGAAATTCTGTCACATAACACCTTCAGAATATTTGCTGTATCTGCTTCTTCAACCCAACTCCTTTGTTAAAGTGGGTCCCACAGGACTAAGTCATCCTTTCCCTTACTTTTCTCTGTCTAAATCAGCAAACTCCCAGCTTTCTTCCACCCTTTCCAAACCATTCTATTTGCTGATGCCATGGCAATTTAACTCACACAAATCTAACTCTATTACAGGACAACAACTTCAACATGGTCCTCTAGACCTCAGCAAATCACTAAACTCCAGCTACTTCTAAATCCCCCCAAAATCCCCAAAACTATGCTATTTAGAAACTCATAAAAGTGCAAAATTTGTTCTTTCAGTCTTTCCTTCTCAAATCTCAAAAATAACTCTATAAAGAGTACCCGATATTTCATATACCCAGGAACCCATCTTGGCCCAAATCTCAATTTACAAGTCCACATACAAAATAAATAAATAAATAAATAAACAAAAAAAAGCAAAGATCCATCAGACTGTTTTGTGCCTGGAAATCTGACTACTT
Source organism: Protopterus annectens (assembly GCF_019279795.1). NCBI lineage: Eukaryota > Metazoa > Chordata > Ceratodontiformes > Protopteridae > Protopterus > Protopterus annectens. The sequence continues at coordinate 121,712,421 of NC_056729.1, forward strand.
CCTCTCCTGCAGAGCCAGAGAAGCAACTAGAAAAGGCATATTCATGGCCCAGTTTGAATATGCACCACCAGTCATCACTTCAACTTCTCAGAAACACCTTACCACCCTACAGCTCACAGCCAACAGCATATGCTATTTCATCTCTCTTCTTCCAAAATCAGAGCACCCATGCTCAGTAATCCATAATGCTAAATGTCTTCCAATTCAGCAAAGAGCAGCGTTGCAACTTTCCACACTCCAATTCAAATTCCTTATCCAAAACACATTTAGGTTTCTAGCACTTAGATTCAAAATTAGACATAGATCCTAAAACATTAGATCCCAGCCAAACCATGCTTCTTCTTTACACAAAACCTGCTCTACAGAAAAAAATCATCAACCACAACTTCTCCATACTTGCTTTTAAACTCTGGGAATCCATCCCACTAAACATCAGAGACTCTACTTCACTCCCCAAATTCAGGAGAATGACTTAAACGTCACCTAAGCAGGATGTCACTGCTTCCCAAACATAATATAACCTCTCTCTATTTTATATTAACCAATCTGTCTTGCTGACATTTTCCTCAATCTAACATTAATCCTTCCTTGTTTTTCTTAACTCATTCAGTCCTGAGCAATAGTAGGCTAGTTAATCGTCCTTGCTTCCTGAGGTCATATAAACAGGGTAACCACCTGCTTTCTGAGGAAGTTGTCTCCAAATTCTTCCACTGAAAACAAAATTCATAAGGTTTCTAATATCTGATAAATGTAAAAATCTAAAATATGGAAGCTGTTCGGAACACAATGGGCTACAGGCTGGTGTAAGTAAAAAAATCTGCTTGTCTGTCCATAGCAGCTGATTTTATATTGCAAATATAAGAAAGACAAGTTTTATTTTATTGGCCACACGTTACTTATGTTATGGTCAAACAAAGTGTTTCAGTTTTGTAGGATTTCAAGATACATCCAACATATCAGTGGGTGAATTATTCATCTGTTCAGGTGCTTTTCAATGACGTTTAGCAAGGGGGAGTGGCACTTGTCGATTGTGTGGTATTTCAGAATCTATATAAATAATGCAAATAATATTTTTTAGAATATTTTAAAATAATATTAATCTATAAAGTAACAATGTATCCCTTCATGTTTTGTATAAAATGGCACTGCTGGTTCACTTGCAGGTCCCTCAGCCCTTACAAAATTTATGTAACTAGGAAAATATTGCGAAAAGTCATAATTGCTTTTCCAAGCAAGCATTTATATGTTGACATGTCTTCACAGTTGACATGTCTTCACATTGTCCACCATATTTTAATGTCATTATTTTAAGACACCCTATCACACATCATTTTTACATTATTAACTAAACATGGAAAATATCTCATATTTTTCATAACATTTTGCAAAAGCTTCTTAATAATTGAAACTCTGTATACTCCATTCTGACCAATTCACTATGCAAGCTTAGCAAGTCATGGCATGTTGTTGATGACACCTTGCCCCCTAGTTTTAGCTAAGTATCTGTAGCAGTATTTCAGAATTAGACTCTGAAGACAATAACATTAATTTCAGGAGTATGGGGAAATGTACAGCCCTCTTCCTAGTAAACAAATCTAACTAACCTAAATAAAATAATGTTATCCTATGGTAATCTACAAAAAAACAAAACAAAAAAAAAACTAACATTCCAGGCATCTAACCTGGCTAAAATATCTAATCAATCCATGAAATTGTTATACAATGCAGTAGAGGCAGCAGTTCAATCAGCTGGGTGTGGCTTCACCATTTGACATCATGCCTGGCTCAGACACAGTAACTTCCCAGGTAGCTTTATCATTAAGGAATGCCCTCTGTGGTGGCTGTCCTCTATTTGCACTGCAGGTGCAGGAAAAGTTATAGAAGAATGACTATAAATTGAAAACATTCACAGCTGTTAGGGTAAATTTGTCCACTGTTCAGAAAAGTGCCCAAAATGTTCAGCTTTGAAAAAAAAATAGCAACAGTCCTCCTCTCGGCACTGTTGAGATATAAACCAATAGGAATGTGAAGAGTTTCAGAATGAATATTACCTTAGATATAGCGTTTGTATGAATAAATAAGGGATTTTCCACTCAAACCGGTGGACACTAGCCAAAGAATCCCTGAAAGTGCTCTTGACTGTTCAATTTTATAAGACATCAGTGTGTTAAATCTCTCCAAACCTTTTTGCTGGCAAGCCATCATGCAGGTCAAGATGATCAAGGAGGTAGTATCCAGAGGCAACATCATTTATTTTACAGATTTCCTACCCTATAAAAAGGAAATGACCAAATTAAAGGTAGTGACTCTATTAACGAAAAGAACTATCAAAGAGGTACTACCAGACCATGAACACCACTGAGTTTATTCAAGATTTCTTTTTGGTCCACAAGGAAATCAAGGACCTGTGACCCTTATAAAATTTGCATGGCCTACACCAGTATGTAAAGAAAAAAATCCATGTAGTCACAGTGCAAGTGATCCTTTAATATCGATCAGGATGACAAGTTGTAATTTTTTGATCTCCAGGGTGCCTATCTGCACATAATGATAGCCAAGATATACAGTAGATTCTTGTGATTCAGGAATGGAGACAGCCTGAGTTAATTCTAAATCATAAAATTTAGTAGCCATCCTGCTTAACTGTCACTGTGTTCAAAAAAATGCTTTGAGCCCATAACAGCTTATGCCCACTTATCTCAACATGAAGGGACCATGAGCTTCCCCTTATATGGATGACTGGCAGTTAGAAACCATGACTAGGTAGCCACAAATATGATCAAGAAATGATTTGCTAAAAGTCTTCCAGTTCTTTTGGAATTTCAATAAATGAAGCAAAGCCCCATCTAGAGCTTACAAAGCCCAGATTATCATCAGATGCCACCTGGACATGAGGACCTGTACATCCAGTTTTCATGCAAATGGAAGTTTTAAATGTTCAGTCCAGTGTTCTTCTGATTGTCTTCCCCAAGGCAACAGACTTTATGTGCCAAAAGATTTTTGCTCAAAATAATCAACATTCACAAGCTAGTGAAGTTAAATAAAAAACATATTACTTTCATTTCATATCTCAGAGGTTTGCTGTCAACATCTATAGTGGAAGTTTCATTAGGACAGCCTTTATCAAAGCTACCTATTTGGATCTCACTTCCTAGTGTAGCTACAACATAGAAACATCTGACCTAGTGAGGCTCATTGTTTAGGAAAATTTGTCTAAGGGACCTCAACACAACAAGTGTCCTGGAGATAATAATGTTCCTACTAATACTCCATTTGCTAGAGAGCCTTCTCCCTCAATGTGTAATTGCTAGCCACTCCAAGAATATGGTGATGGTTTTGTTTATCAATAAGCAGAGCAGAACCTAGTCATATTCTCTTTGTAAAAATGCTAAATAACTTTGAGAATGGAGCATGAAAACTCAACACTTTGTGATGGCAATGGATGTCCCCAGTTAGACCAAATCTCTAACAGCAAGCTCAGTCAATTTTTGCTGTTGTCTAATGAATGGCCACTTGGTAAGCTAGTGGAGAAAAAAAAAACATATTCCACCTAAAGGAAAACCTTACTGCAATCTCTTTGCATCTGTGACCAATTCAAAAGTCATTGCTGCTGTAAAAATATTATTTAGGAGTCGACATGATCATAAGCCCCCTTTTAGGATATGATTTGTTGTAGAATGTTTCTCACATTATTTTTTTTTTTTGTTGGGGATGTTTCCATATAGTGAATTAAAGCATTTCTTTTCATTTTATTGACAACAGAGAAATAATCCTTATTTATGATGCTTAATGTCATGTGATATAAGTTTCCATAAATTCTGTGGTGTGCTACAGCAGTCAGTCGATGTAACGTGTTTTGAATTTTTTGTTTATCGATTAGTAAACCGACCAATGAGGACATAATGTAGAAAAATGAAGTACAGTACTTTAAATAAATAGACATAAAAAGCTTTAATAAATAAAGTTTGATTTCAGACATTAGCTCTTCATCAGATTTTAACTGGCTTAAAAACAGTAATACATTTATTACTATTAAATACACATTGTGTGAAATCTAGTTACAATATACAATGCACAGAGAAGCCTTACTAGTCAATTACATAAAATGTCTTATTTCTATGCAACCGCAAAGCTGGTTTAATATTGATTTTTCCATAAAAAGTACCCCAGTGGGGTCATATCGGTTTCGACAAGCGCCTTCCTCAGTGACCACACTGCAAAAATAATACATGGAAGACACTTCACACATTAATTTATAGCCAATACTGCATCGCCCTCTAATGGATGAAAAATATATTACATACCTATATTGCAAAAAATCTATTTAAAAAAATTTATATGTAACAAAATGACAAAAGTACAGTGAAAAATGTACATATATTATTCTATGATCAAATAATTAGAATTGTTCATTCAACCCTGGTGAAAATAAGGCTCCCAACTTAACAATCCACATTTTTTCTTTGTTGGTTAATAACTCATGCAATCTATGGACATCTGAATTCTTAAACTTAATGAGATCAATGACCATAAAGCTGAAAGCCCCAGTGGGATGTTTGAGTATATGTTTGTATAAAGAACTGGAAACTTTTTTGTTTTTTATATCCCTTAGATGTTCCCCGACCCTTAATTTGAAGGGCCGGGAGGTCTGTCCCACATAGAATGCCCGACAACTACATTGGGCTAAATAAATAACCCAACTGGTACTGCAATTAGAAAAAAAAGAAACATCATAAACACGTGGAGAATTGTGACTCGTAAAACTGTTCGACTTGAGCACCCTTGGGCAATATAAACAATGCCCACATGGATGGCAACCAACCAATGGTTGCTCAGTTATTGTTGTTTGAAATGGTGGATTGAGGGGATGATTAAACATCCTTTTATAATGATTAAATAAAGATCCCAATGACCGGCCCTTACAAAAAGAATAAGAACAGTGATCTTTGATGTATCTATTTAATGAATTGTCTGACTGTAATATATGCCAATGTCAAAAAATTTCACAGAGATTTCTCTGATTATCAGAGGGGACGCCCCTTTGAGCTCAATCGCTCAGTCAGATTTGCGGAAACCAGCCAGGGCTCTAACCCTAACCACACCAGGAAGAGACCAAGATCTATACTAAAGAATAGGGAAAGGTCCTACAATAGTACATCAGGAGAGGAGTCCTCTCCTACAGATTATGACAGCACTGGGGAAAGGGACTCACCTCATCAGAAGAAAACCAACAAAAATATCCCTTTAGACATGGTTCTAGGCACAGAGGGGGTAGAAAACACAAGAAAAGATCCATTAGAACACTCCCTGGAGGAATTAATCCAGAACTTTTTAGTGTAAACCAATCTCAGCAACCTATCCATAATGTTTTGAACTTGTCGAATGTTAGTTTGTCCTGTGATCAACAGTGTCTTTTGAATAAAGGGTTAAATTTTATACCTGGCTTTTTTTCTGATGAGTATCATATAGTCACTGACATTACTAACTTTTGTCGAAGCTTAAATCTTAAGTTGTTTTTTACAGACAATACAACTCAAAGATCGAATGATTTTAGATTTGGTAAATCTAACTTCCAGCCACCTATGAACAAGCACGTATCCATCTTCATGCAGTCAGTCTTTAGGGACCTACATTTTCATAATCTTGGGCATACTATGTTGGGACATAACCTGTCACAACAAGAGAACACTGCCCTTCAACAATTACGTAACAACAAAGATATTGTTATATTATCAGCAGACAAAGGTGGGGCAGTGGTGGTTCAAAATATGAGTGACTACCTGCAAGAAGGTTTATCCCAGCTATCCAATAGTACATGTTACATGCACATGCCCATTGACCCTACTCCTAATTTTAAAAAAGAAGTTGATTCTTTTTTAACCCTAGCTTGTGAGGAAGGTATTATTTCCAAGGGCTGTGTTTCTCAACTTTCTGTCAAGGATCCTCGTAAACAAATTTTATATTTATTACCCAAAATACACAAATCAATAACTAACCCTCCGGGCAGACCAATAGTTTCGGGTATTGGATCCCTAACAGAACCCTTGTCTGCCTTCCTGACACATTATCTTAAACCAGTTTTGGGTTTGATATGGGCAAGGCTACAGGACACTACGCAATTCCTCAAAATCATTGAGGACACACAATTGGAGCCTGGATGGTTAATGTGCTCATTAGATGTCAAATCATTATATACCAGCATACCACATTGGGCTGGCCTACAAGCTCTTACATTTTGGTTAGACAAGGCTGGACAATATACATCTGGATTCAACACATTACTTATCTGTATGACGGAACATGTACTTAACAGAAATGTCTTCTACTTCCAAGGTCAATGTTACTGGCAGCTCCAAGGTACAGCCATGGGTGCCTCCTTCGCTCCCATCTATGCCGATTTGTCATGGCATTTTTTGAGGAATGCATGATTTATGATGATTCCCATAATATATATTTGGTTGAAATGGACATTTGCCGTAGGTACCTAGATGACTGCTGGATGGTATGGCGTGCAGATGCTGGATATCTACGGGAATTTGTTGAATATCTAAATGACAACATCTGGGGTATTGAATTTGCCATTACGTTTGATTTGCAAACCATCAATTTTCTGGATGTGACTATCTCCAGAAATCCAGACCATACTTTGTCCACGTGTGTGTTTCGCAAATACCCCCAATATAACACCTTATTACATGCTTCAAGCATGCACCCACGCCATACAATTAGAAATATCCCAGTGTCACAATTTATACGGATGAAACGCCTTAGTTCAAATAAAACGGACTATGATGATGCCAGTCTTGATCTTTGTCATAGATTTGTGAATAGAGGATACAGACTTGAAGACATTAACAATGCATGGATACGATCATCACAGATGAATAGGAAAACATTGTTGGATTATAAGATTCAGTCTGAAGACACAGGAAACTCTACTATCAGATTCATTACTACATATAGCAGGAATTACTATGCTATCAGGGATACGATTAATAAACATTGGAACATTCTTTTGGCCAATGAACAACTTAGATGTATCTTGGGAGAACAATGTCAGTTTTCATATAGAAAAGGGAAAACACTGGGGTCCTTATTTTCACATTATAAACACACTGGAAGTGGTGGAGCCATTCACAAACAACTAACTATAACAGGACATGAGCTGTTGGGTGCCTATCCATGTGGACATTGTGGGTCCTGTAAACAGATCACTAAATTCAAGCATTTTTCTAGCCGTAGTACTAGTAAAGTTTATGAGGGCAAAATTTTCAGGAATTGTAGCAGCAACTGGGTTGTCCATCTGGCTTCTTGTCATTGTGGGGCATTTTATGTGGGCCAGACATCTAGGCCGCTAAGAACACGTATCAACGAACATCGAAGTGATATTAAAAATAAAAAAGAAACTAATGCCCTCTACAGACATGTTTCAAAACATCAACAAGCACAGTTCATGTTCATGATCATTGTGACAGAATAGTTGGCGATCGCAGCAATACACAAGGGTGGCATGGCATATTAGATCACAAGCAGAAATACTGGATTATCAGGTTAGGCGCACTTTTTTCACCTGGACTTAATGATCATCTTTAAACCACATTTTTATGATGAATTCAAATATACCACCAGGTATGGCTCAATTTCCTATTTTCATTTGATATTCCTAACTATTATACATATATGTGAATATATACATAGGATATCCATATATACAAATTTATATTTATTTAATAGGGACACTGGTGTGTATTTTTCATTATTGGATGTATATTGATACAACATTTTTGCACACATTTTGGTGCACAAATTTATGATTTATATGAACGTCTGTATACACATCCATTATACTTACAGGATGTTCTATCCTTGATTATTACTATAATCAGTGTTTGCTGTTTCCATGGATGAATTAATTTGTATATATTTTTTTATATAATTTTTGGATTCTATTATTATAATAGTTGGTAGCTTGGTCTCATTGATTCACTGTCTTTTGGATTCTCATATATTATTCATGAGCAATTGCTTACCAGTGTGCTCATTGGCAAGCTTAAGGTATTTATTTGCATTTAAAATTGTAATTTTCATGTCTGTTTTTTTAACACTGATGAAGGCATATTTCTACCGAAACCGGTCTGTTATTGAATAAACTATTGGTTCTCTGTATATATTCTTTGAGGCTGACTTTCTGTTTACATTGCTGACCTACTGTGTTTGTTTTGGAATTGGTTTGGTCGTGCATCACCTATGGGCATAGCAATTGTTTTTTCCCTAACTGTAATATATGCCAATGTCTCTGGATAATATTCATAAGGCTCCTAGTGTTTCTGCCATAAGTGGTGATTAATCTAAGCTCCTGAGATTGATCTGTTGGCTTAGAATGATATGATAGCAATTGTATCCTATCTTGTTGCTTGGCAAACTGGCTGGCCCTGGTGATGTCACCTGCTTGATATCCCCTGCTCTTAAATCTAGCTGTTAATTCCTGGCGATGGTGGGCATATGTGGAGGAATCAGAGCAAATTCTCTTAATATGAAGAACTGGTGATTTGGGGATATTCCTGATGACATGTTGTGGTTGGAAGCTCATGGCATGAAGTAGGGTGTTGAACTGAGGAAACTTCTTAAACCTTTGTTGTCTCTGATACAGGCCAGAATACAAGATACCACACAGTTCTTTGCCATTATATCTGATATGCAACTAGAACCAGGCTGGCTCTTATGTACTCTAGATGTCACCTCCTTATACACTAGTATCCCCTATTGGGCGGGACTTATTTCTTTACAATATTGGCTTGATCGGGCCAATTTGTATAGCCCAGGTTTCAATACTGTTCTGGTTTGCATGGCTGAATTGGTACTTACCCATAATGTTTTTTTATTTTAAGGATAGATGTTTCTGGAAGCTTCAAGGTACTGTTATGGGGGCTTCTTTTGTCACCATATATGCAGACTTGTTTATGGCTTACATGGAGGAACAATTGATTTATGATAGTAATCATAATATTTTTATGAATGAATTAGATATTTGGCGGGGATATCTTGATGAATGTTGGTTGGTGTGGAAAGCGGATGAGGCATTTCTATTTGAATTTATGGAATACCTAAATTGCAATAAGTGGGGTGTTGAATTTAAGTTAACTTTTGATAGATCAGAAATCACTTTCCTGGATGTGCTAATTAAGAGAACTGAGTTGGACACTTTGGAAAATTAGGTATTTAGGAAGTTTCCTCAGTTCAACACCCTTCTTCATGCCATGAGCTTCCATCCACAACATGTCATCAGGAATATCCCCAAATCGCCATTTCTTCATATTAGGAGAATTTGCTCTGATTCCTCCACATATGCCCACCATCACCAGGAATTAACAGCTAGATTTAAGAGCAGGGGATATCAAGCAGGTGACATCAACAGGGCCAGCCAGTTTGCCAAGCAACAAGATAGGATACAATTGCTATCATATCATTCTAAGCCAACAGATCAATCTCAGGAGCTTAGATTAATCACCACTTATGGCAGGAACACTAGGAGCTTTATGAATATTATCCAGATACATTGGTATATATTACAGTCAGACAATTCATTAAATAGATACATCAAAGATCTGTGTTCTTATTCTTTTCATAAGGGGCGGTCATTGGGATATTTATTTAGTCATTATAAAAGGATGTTTAATCATCCCCTCAATCCACCATTTCAAACAACAATAACTGGGCAACCATTGGTTGGTTGCCATCCATATGTGCATTATTTATATTGCCCAAGGGTGCTCAAGTCGAACAGTTTTATGAGTCACAATTCTCCATGTGTTTATGATGTTTCTTTTTTTGCTAATTGCAGTACCAGTTGGGTTATTTATTTAGCCCAATGTAGGTGTTGGGCATTCTATGTAGGACAGACCTCCCAGCCCTTCAAATTAAGGGTCGGGGAACAGCTAAGTGATATAAAAAACAAAAAAGTTTCCAGTTCTTTATACAAACATATACTCAAACATCCCAGTGTGAAGTTCAGCTTTATGGTTATTGATCTCATTATGTTTAAGAATTCAGATGTCCATAGATTGCATGAGCTATTAACGAACAAAGAAAAAATGTGGATTGTTAAGTTGGGAGCTTTATTTTCACCAGGGTTGAATGAACAATTCTAATTATTTGAACATAGATTAATATATGTACATTTGTCACTGTACTTTTGTCATTTTGTTACATATTAAAGTTTTTTAAATAGATTTTTTGCAATATAGGTATGTAATATATTTTTCATCCCCTAGAGGGCGATGCAGTATTGGCTATAAATTAATGTGTGAAGTGTCTTCCATGTATTATTTTTACAGTGTGGTCACTGATGAAGGCGCACTGGGGTACTTTTTTATGGAGGAATGAAAAAATAAATACACTTTGTTGGAGGCTACACTGGAGTGCTGGCATTTTTGTGGTTGCTTGTTTATGTGGTACAGCCATGCACTTGCCATTCGTGCAGGTATCAGTGTTTCGTTAATATTAATTTTAACAAACTAATATTGCTTGCATATAAATGTACCTGTCATCTACTTTGGTGAGGTAACAGATTATTAGTATAGTTACCTTTTCAATCAGTCCATGGTGTACACTGTAACACTTGAAATTTAAACTCACATTATCCACAACACTCTATGTTCATGAAGGCTGATCTTGTCTCCTGAACCTGATTGACTTCTTCAAATCAGTCTCCAGAGCTGTGGACGAGGGTAATGCAGTCCACACAGGCTATCTGGATCTCATCAAGGCCTTCGACATCATCTCCCACTCTGGAATCATAGACAAACTTATTAAGCTGGGCATTAATCCCTACGTCACTCGATGCGTTGCCAACTGGCTTACTGACAAAATCCACACTGTAAAAGTAGCTGACTCCAAATCCAGCTCCAAACAAGTGGCAAGTGGAGGACCTCAGGGTTCAGTCCTAGGACTGCTCTTGTTTTGCATCTACTTCTCTGAAGTACAGGCCAACACTAAAGGACTCTGGCTAACAAAGTTCACAGATGACTGCAAACTGGGAGCCATTACTGAATCCCCAAATGATGTGGATATTCTACAAAAGGGCCTTACAGAAACAGATGCTTGGTGCCAGAGCCTCAAGATCAATGCCAAGAAATGTATAGTTATCCCCTTTGGGAAAAAACATGTACCTGTGAATTACCACATAGGTGGCAGTACACTAAACACCAAAAGTGTAATAAGAGACTTTGGGACACAGGGGGACAGTGGTCTCAACTTCAATAACTACATTGCCACAAAAGTCATGAAATCCTTCTATGTGGCACACATCATCACTAAGGGCTTTTCATTCATAAAAAAAGGAGGTCATTATCCCACTATACTCATCCCTCATTAGACCCATCACAGAATACAACACCCCATTTGGTATGTACCTCTCTCAAGACATCTGCAACAACTGGAAAGGCTACAGAAATGCCTCGCTAAAAGAAACACAGGCCTAAAGTAGATGCCCTATGCTTACCATCTAAAAAAACTCCAGCTTTACACTGTCGCATATCGTCTACTCAGAGGCGATCTCTGCTTAACATACAAGGCTATGTCAAACCCAGAGCTGTTGAACATGATACACTTAAAGAAATCCCAATCCCTCAGAGACACACACTCCAGGGATCTAAACCTTGACATCACAATGAACAGAACATGCTGGAGGGATAAGTTCCTGACCCAGAGACTCCCCAGACTCTGGAAAAGAGTCCCCATACATGTCAAGCAGAGCGCCTCTTTGGCCCTCTTCAAAAGGAACCTTAACGATTGGATGAGAGATAGGAAATTCACCCCGGGGATCACGTTATTTGCCCTGCTAGACAGAGGTCCAGGGAAGTAAATATTGTGGGAAGAAATAGCTAAGGAATTGTTATGGCTAAGCTTGTATAGGCCCTAGGCCCGATAGCCTAGTACCAACATATTAACCTATGAACCTATGTCAGAATATTCTGCACATATAATTTCTCAATGGGAATTCTATTTTCCAATATCCTTTCATGAATGCAAATCTCAGTTTTGCCAAAATAAATTTTGTAATATGCACAGTAGCATATCTAGAATATACATTAAAATAAAAGCATGATCATATTCAGGGTGAATATAAGAGTTATTAGCATTCGTATCTTTGTAAAAGTTAGAATTCTTACAAATAGCAAAACTTTTATTAGTTCATTTATTACTTCATGCCCAGACATCTATGTGAAAGTCTGGATTACTGCCCAAACTCTTGTCACATATTCGAGATATATTTAATAGCCTATTCTACTTCAATGCTAAGTTATAGGTAGAACTCATACAAAGAGTCATATCTTTTCTCATGCGGCTTTATTTTAAAATAAAACTTGAATTATGTTAATAATATAAACATGGTTTATTTCTACCTCATTAAGTCCACCAGTCAATTTAAATATCTTTTTTTCAATTAAAATGTCAAGTTAGTGCTTTTCCAGCAATCCTTGTATTTAGTTATAAATGCATAGCTGTTGTTCTTCCAACATAGTTGCAATTTTACAACTCACAAAAGTATAACAGTAAAATATATTTTAGATAATTAAGGTGACAACTTTTGTAATACAGCAACTCACTTATGTTGTCTGGCTTTCTACACAGCACTCTTTGTACTTTGTTAGAACCCTGTTCTTTAAAGAACCAGGGAGGGACTCCCTGAAGTCTTACAATAAGCTAGACCAAGAGTTTGTTGAAATGAAAAGGTGAATTTAATGTTTATTTTTTTTTATTTAACGTGGCAATGTAACAGAATTCCTGTGTAATATGCATTTGAGTTGTAACATTGACTATGCAGTTTTAAAGACTGTGCAGTAATGCACTGGATTTGCCTGAATTATGCTTATACACACAAACACACAAGCACACACCCAGAGACAAATATACGCACAGATGCACACACATTTAGGTATTCTCTTCCTCTGATACCTAGCGTGAGCTGACAGTTTCTTGAGTGCTTAATTACGTGCTTCAGTTTGAGGGCCCTGCTCTATTTGCCCTCACTGCATTCCTGCTCAACCCTCTTCCGTACCCTGTCCCAATTCCAGCCCACCCTCAATTGCTCTGCATTACAACCAAAACAGCTCAACAGCCCCACAGCAATCAATCAAAAATCACCCAGCTTCTCCCAACTCATTTGTCCTTGCAACAATATCTGTACTTACACACAAACCAATTTCCATTTGTTTATTGACAGATATGTTCTGCTCTCACCTGTAACCACTTGCTGTATCTCTATAGCACTTAATTATGCATCATTCCCACCTGCCTACTTCCTCTTCTTTTTCTCTTAACTGCCTAACTTCCTTTTCTATCCCCCTATGTAAAGTTTTTCTCAGCTCTTTTGTACTAGTTGCTTTCTTTTATTTCACAATAAAATTATGTACATACAACTCTTACTCTCGACACTCCTTCGCCTTGCCCATTTCACATCTCCTCACTTCTGAGTGCAAATGCTTAATATCCATCATTCCTCAACCAGCTCACATGCTTTACCTAATTCTTCTCATTTTTCCTTATAATAACACCATCCTATACTCCAAACTCCACTATACTCGTTTTAAGCATAACCTAAAGCAACTCAATCCCATAACACTCAAGCTAATAGCAAAAAACAAACTAAAAATAAAGTGGTCATCTTCCCATCAACATAATACTTCAAACATAAAATTAAGTGGTGACATCCCTCCCAACCCTGGCCCAGCATACACACACCACCATCTCATAACCTCACCAGCACGCCCTCTTCATCGCAACGGCCTATAGAATCTTCATTCCTCTATGTCATCCACTTAAACATTGCAGTCATTTGTAACAAAATTGTGAAGAACATGTCTGGCTCACTCAGTAGTTCTCCAATATGAAACACGAGTGAAAAGAGAGAAAAATTAAAAATGATGAACTCATGACCTTTATCTGAAGGAACACTCTTCATCCTTAACTGTATCCACTTAACCTAACACAATTTAATAATGTAGAAATCCTTACTACTATCCTCAAGCTTAGCTATAAGAAATATCTGTGAATAACTAGCCTCATCTAACAACCTCCAAGAAAAATTAATACTAGGTCACCTTAACATTGATTGCCTTAGCTCTGACAACCCTACTAATACCAGCAACTTATTTGGTCTTATACAACTAATTTTCACACAACTTGTTTAAGAAAAAGCTCCAAAAAGGGAACCACTATTGACTGGATTCTTTGTTCCCCAAACATAATTATTTCCTCTCGTGACCTACAGGAATTCCTAAGTGCTCACCTCCCCATCTTCATCATCAAACAAAAAAATTAAATTGAAAAACAACAGCACCTCAATCAAGTTTGTAAGCTCTGTAACTTTAACATACATACTAGCATCTCCAACTTAAAAGAAAATAATTTGTCCAGCCTAACATTTATTCTACTTCATGAAATGATGTAAGAATTGTCAACCCTTCCTAGACATGTTAAATGAACTTGGCCCAATCCGAATAAAACATTTGCAATCTAGCCCTCCCCTGATAATCTAGAAGTAATGAAACCTTATAACACAAAGGAATTAAGTCTGGAAAGCTTCAGCCAAAAATGAAATCATGGCAACTATCCAATATACCAGATATCCCAAGAACCAAACTAAACACCATGTAATATCAGAAAAAAATATTTTACACAAAACCAGTACAAAAACTGTAACATATCCAAAATATGTCTTGCTACATATTGATACATTTATTTCTAGTGACATATTAACAATCTTTAGACCACAGCTACTCTGTCCATCTGTCTCCAGCATACACCAGTCCCAGTGGCTGTGAAAACATTACTTCACTATTCACTTTATAGTTCTTACAGTCTCTTTCCTTATCAATACCATAACATTCTCCACCCTGTATATTCATTTTTAACTTTACAACCTTTTCCACCTCTTTTCACTACAATCTGTCCCAACCAAGACTATAAAAAGGTATATTCTTAAGTGAAAACCCCACACCTCTGGCTCTGCAGAATGCATTAAAACGGTCATATTGCTTCAGGAGTTTTAGCTACCCAGTTTCAATTATAATACATTGCTCCATTAAAGAACCATATATCCATCTTCCCTGGAAAAAGTGCAACCTTCTACCTCTCCACAAACAAGGCAAGGCTACTGAACTCTCTATGAACATATTATTTGTCAGCCCCCCCCCCCCGGATAAAGTTCTACAGAAATGTGTCCAGAGCCAGCTAGTCTCCTAACCCCCAGATAAAGTTCTACAGAAATGTGTCCAGAGCCAGCTAGTCTCCTAACCCCTGGATAAAGTTCTACAGAAATCTGACCAGAGCCAGCTAGTCTCCTAACCCCCGGATAAAGTAATACAGAAATGTGTCCAGAGCCAGCTAGTCTCCTAACCCCCGGATAAAGTAATACAGAAATGTGTCCAGAGCCAGCTAGTCTCCTAACCCCCGGATAAAGTTCTACAGAAATGTGTCCAGAGCCAGCTAGTCTCCTAACCCCCAGATAAAGTTCTACAGAAATGTGTCCAGAGCCAGCTAGTTCCTAAACCCCGGATAAAGTTCTACAGAAATGTGTCCAGAGCCAGCTAGTCTCCTAACCCCTGGATAAAGTTCTACAGAAATGTGTCCAGAGCCAGCTAGACTCCTAACCCCTGGATAAAGTTCTACAAAAATTTGTCCAGAGCCAGCTAGTCTCCTAACCCCCAGATAAAGTAATACAGAAATGTGTCCAGAGCCAGCTAGTCTCCTAACCCCCGGATAAAGTTCTACAGAAATGTGTCCAGAGCCAGCTAGTCTCCTAACCCCCAGATAAAGTAATACAGAAATGTGTCCAGAGCCAGCTAGTCTCCTAACCCCCGGATAAAGTTCTACAGAAATGTGTCCAGCGCCAGCTAGTTCCTAAACCCCGGATAAAGTTCTACAGAAATGTGTCCAGAGCCAGCTAGTTCCTAAACCCCGGATAAAGTTCTATAGAAATGTGTCCAGAGCCAGCTAGTCTCCTAACCCCCAGATAAAGTTCTACAGAAATGTGTCCAGAGCCAGCTAGTCTCCTAACCCCTGGATAAAGTTCTACAGAAATGTGTCCAGAGAAAGCTAGTTTCCTAACCCCTGGATAAAGTTCTACAGAAATGTGTCCAGAGCCAGCTAGTTCCTAAACCCCGGATAAAGTTATACAGAAATGTGTCCAGAGCCAGCTAGTCTCCTAACCACCGGATAAAGTTCTACAGAAATGTGTCCAGAGCCAGCTAGTCTCCTAACCCCCGGATAAAGTAATACAGAAATGTGTCCAGAGCCAGCTAGTCTCCTAACCCCCAGATAAAGTAATACAGAAATGTGTCCAGAGCCAGCTAGTCTCCTAACCCCCGGATAAAGTAATACAGAAATGTGTCCAGAGCCAGCTAGTCTCCTAACCCCCGGATAAAGTTCTACAGAAATATGTCCAGAGCCAGCTAGTCTCCTAACCCCCAGATAAAGTTCTACAGAAATGTGTCCAGAGCCAGCTAGTTCCTAAACCCCGGATAAAGTTCTACAGAAATGTGTCCAGAGCCAGCTAGTCTCCTAACCCCCGGATAAAGTTCTACAGAAATGTGTCCAGAGCCAGCTAGTCTCCTTACCCCTGGATAAAGTTCTACAGAAATGTGTCCAGAGCCAGCTAGTCTCCTAACCCCCGGATAAAGTAATACAGAAATGTGTCCAGAGCCAGCTAGTCTCCTAACCCCCGGATAAAGTTCTACAGAAATGTGTCCAGAGCCAGCTAGTCTCCTAACCCCTGGATAAAGTAATACAGAATTGTGCCCAGAGCCAGCTAGTCTCCTAACCCCCGGATAAAGTTCTACAGAAATGTGTCCAGAGCCAGCTAGTCTCCTAACCCCCAGATAAAGTTCTACAGAAATGTGGCCAGAGCCAGCTAGTTCCTAAACCCCAGATAAAGTTCTACAGAAATGTGTCCAGAGCCAGCTAGTCTCCTAACCCCTGGATAAAGTTCTACAGAAATGTGTCCAGAGCCAGCTAGTCTCCTAACCCCTGGATAAAGTTTTACAGAAATGTGTCCAGAGCCAGCTAGTTCCTAAACCCCGGATAAAGTTCTACAGAAATGTGTCCAGAGCCAGCTAGTCTCCTAACCCCTGGATAAAGTTCTACAGAAATGTGTCCAGAGCCAGCTAGTCTCTTAACCCCTGGATAAAGTTCTACAGAAATGTGTCCAGAGCCAGCTAGTTCCTAAACCCCGGATAAAGTTCTACAGAAATGTGTCCAGAGCCAGCTAGTCTCCTAACCCCCGGATAAAGTTCTACAGAAATGTGTCCAGAGCCAGCTAGTCTCCTAACCTGCTCAGTATTCTCCTCATTCGCCTCTTCCCAACATGACTCGTGCCAAATCCACAGCACCACTACTGCCCTTCTTAGTTTCATCAACACTGTTAACATAAACAGAAATCCCTCTAAACTTGTATCAGACCTCTTGTTTAACCCCCGAAATGCATTCAACACTGGCTCACACCACATCCTGCAATCACTTTAAAACTAGACTTTAACAACTCATCCCTCTCCTGGTTCCATAGATACCTTTCGCACAGATCCCAAGTTGTCAAAACAGAATGTAGTCTCATCTTTTCTAGACTTATCAGTTAGCATGCCCCACCAAGGGAACCTCCTGGGCCCTATACTCTTTAACATATTCATATTCATGAACAACCTATATACAACAAATAAAAGTGCTTCTGTCGTACAGTATGCTGCTGACTCTATACTTACCTGCTCTTCTAAAAACTTTAATGATCTGCATATAAGGACTTATTTATGTCAGTTGAATCATGGCTGGACAATCCACAGCTATTTCTCAGTTCAAAAAACTCTCTTCATTTTGATGCACACAAATTCTATTATATTAACCTTTAACAATATAAAACTGAATTTGTTCAGTATGCAGTATGCACAACTACTAGGTATGCAGATAGATTTGGTCATCACATTCAAAATATGATAAAAAGAAAACACCAAAGGTTAAGGTTTTTGTACAGCATCAAAACATAACTAACAGATTTTTCATAGAGATAAACTGCCTCCACCGTCACCTGCCCACTCTCCTGTATACAGCACCCATTCTCTAAACTGCAATCAAACCATTTACTCAGGCTCCAGCAGTGTTAGAACAAAACAGATACATTTGCTGCCAACTCTTTTTAAGCCTAACCATGCATTCCAAATATCTGACAAGTTCTGGCACCCTTGACAAGTGTAAGCAGGGACTTGAGAGATGAAACATTTACAAGCTAGGGCCCGGAGATGAACCATTTACAGGTTGCCTGTGTCCATTAAAGACGTAAGTGTCAAGCAAGGGATGAATTTCCTATTCCCCATCCAACTGTCCAGGTTGCACTTGAATTAGATTAGGGAGGAATATACTTCACATGGATATGGAGCCTATTCCAGAGATGGGGTAATCTCTGGGATACATATCTGTCTCTCCAGCAGGTCCTATTTATATCACAGGCAAGGTTTAAGTCTTTAGAATGGGTAATGCTGGTGCTGTTTGTTTTGTGGATATGCAGGAGGCCCATCAGAGTGGGGTCTAACATGACAATGCCCTGTATGCCAGGTGTAGGTCTCCCCTCAAAAGCCTTTAGGAGACAGAATACAGGGATAGGGCCTTGAGGCGGGCTGCATAGGATATTTTACTTATGCCCTGTATTCGTTTAGTGAGGAACTTCCATGGCCATTCCAATTTTTGGATATGCCTGGCTAGATAGATAGCAAAGGGTGCATTATACTCAATTATAGGTCTGATGAATGCTGAATACAGTGGAACAATGACTTTCTTGGAATTAGATGCCATAGTCTTGCTTATAAGCTGCACAACATAGAAGGATTTCCTCACTACTGTAGACATGTGATGGTCAAAGGCTAGATTACTATCTATGTGTGTCCTTAAGACCCTGACTACTGGGTTAAATCTAAGGGGTGCATTGTCAATATGATAGTTACCAGAGGTGGATGACTTCCTGAGGGATACTACTATGCATTTCCTGGCATTTAGTTTTAGTCCATGGCTCTGACACCAGTTGTTTGTCTGTGTCAGCTACTCCTGTAGAACATTTGTGTCAGTGTGGAATTCAATGACAGCTCCTAATTTGCAATCATCTGCAAATTTAGTCAGCCAGAGACCACTGACATTGGCCTTGACTTCAGGGAAGCAAATTTCAAAAAGGAGCGGACCAAGGACTGATCCCTGAGGGACTTCATTTGTGACTGGCCTCTTTGTAGAGGTGAACTCCCCAGTTCTGAGTCCTATCTGTGAGCCAGTTGGCTATCCACTGGGTGACATACGAGTTTGAACCTAACCTTCTGAGTTGGTGATCAATGTCCGAGTATTGTGTCAAATGCCTTGGCCAGGTCAAGGTAGGCAGTGTGAACCATTTTGCACTTATCCATTGCTTTAGTGACCTTCTCAAAGAAGTCCACCAGGCTGAGTAGGCATGACCTGCCTTTGACAAAACCAAACTGGGTTGGGTCCAGAGTCTGGAGGTTTACTATATCTCTGTTGATCATTTCCATGATAATTCTTTCCATGGCTTTACATATAAAACTATTGAAACTTATGGGTCTGTAGTTTCCAAATGAATTATACTTTTTTCATGTATATATCTGTTGTAAAAATGTACAATGTATTTTATTTTTATGTCTCTCATCCTGGACTCATTTTGTACATGTGGAGCTTTTCTCCCCGAGCTTCTTCTGAAAACAGGATTGTACAAAGTTCAGACATTGACTGCAAACAAAAGCTATAATAAGTAAATAAATGTGTGTGTGTGTGTGTGTGTGTGTGTGTGTGTGTGTGTGTGTGTGTGTGTGTGTGTGTGTGTGTGTGTTTGTGTGTGTTTCTGTGTGTCTGTGTGCAGACGTATAGCTAGGGTGGAGTGAAAGGGGTGGCCATTCTCAGTGTAAGGTTTTTAGTGGGTACAAATGCAGAATTGGCATTGATTTCTACACCAACGAGTCTGAATCTTTTCAGAAATTAATACTGATGCTACTTCTACCATCAGGAGTGAAGTACTTCCCTCAGGGCTTTGTGTGCGGTCTGCTGCTAGATACAAATATAAAAATATAAAAGACCTTTTTTACTCTTCACTTTGAGACGGGTGCTAGGATTTGAGGTGTCTTTGTACAATGGAAATGAGAGCACTAAATCAGAGAATAGGACTTGTTTCTGTCTTTTCTTTTAGTTGAAGATTTTGCACTATAAACTGTCATTTCTCCTTACACAAGAAGTGATGAGCACCATATTGGAGAGCGGACTTTTTTTTTTCTTGCTCTTCAGCTAGGGGTTGAGAGTTGTTAGATCTGTGAGCAGCACTGCATGCTGGATAAACCGGTCATGTCTCTGATGTGCATGTGTACAGTTAAATATAATGTAAACAAAGCCAATATATACTGCATTAATGTGCTAAATAAAATTCTGTCTTATCAATGATACAAATAAAATGCATATTACGCATAAGCACTGTTTCTTTCATGGCCCCTTCAATTCCTCCAAGAACATTGACATACAAAAGTGCAATAACTTCTGGAAGTCCTCTCTTCTGCATATGCACATATAATCATAATGTAAGCAAAGCCAATACACATTTATTATGTTTATTGGATGAAACTGCTTTCTCCATATATTCGTATTCCTTTCCATTTTACATATGAATATTGTTTGCTGTGTTTCTTCTTTCATTACACTGAAGACTTCAGAGGAAGTTGATCACAACAATGTTCCCATGTCCTTATTATGCCCTACAGAGATATATGGGATTATTGCATTCTCATAATATATCAATAAACAAATAACATCAAACACAGAAGCAACAACACTTAAAAATCCATTGTATGTAAAATAAAATAAATAAATAAAATGTTACTACTTTTTATGCACACATATTCAGGTTGCAAAAATGTATACTCCTTGGTGCAGTTGGGGTGCCAATAGCAATACCACATTTCTAAATATAGTATTCCCCCTCTAACAATATAGGTTATTCTTTTATCCAGTAATTCACCATATATGTTGCACATGTTGCATGCTGATCAACATCCCCCACCTAATAAATCCAATCCTTCCCCATCAGCAGTGCACAATTTCATGCGGAGAAGCCATCATTTAGTCACCAGCATGAGGTGTAGTTCAACTTTCTCCTTGCTGAACTCACCCAACCCCCAGAATGCACTTTTCAAGGTATAGAGGAAGGCGGTGCAATCAGCTGTCAACAGAGGTTATCTCCTCACTTCCTAAGAAAACATAGGTGCTCCAGAAAGCTCAAGTCACATCTGGTATCCCACCTGTGACCCAGAGGGTGACAGAACTAGCAAGAAACAAGAGTACAAAAGATGAGTACAGATAAAATTATTTTAGCTAGCAGATGTAGGAGACTCTCTTTCTTAAGACCTCCTTATGGGAGGAATAAAGACACCTTCTTGAAGTTTTAAGTAGTTTATTGAGTTATAGATGGAAGACAATTATTATTCTAATACAATACACTCAACAGGTCAGTTATTTAAGTGCAGTTACAAACAATGGTGGGAGAGTCCAGGAGTGCTGCTTGCAGGATAGTATTCTTATGTTCTATATTATATTTCCATCCCATTATTTTTCTGTTTGCAGTCTTTTTTCATTTGTCTGGAATCTTACATCCTGTAGCAGAATAACAGCCACATCACATTTCACACACCATTCCAGTATCCCTATCCTTCTTACAGTGTTAATAATACTGTTTTCATTTAATAAAAGTACTCTAAAATTGTTGCTTTTCCTTCTTTTTAAGTTTAGGGAATGTTTTTAAATTTTCTTTTCCTTATTTTTACAGTTTCACTAAATGAACATTTTTCTGGGTTTACATACAAATAATCCTGGGCCCTCAGGAATCAGATTTTTCATTGGCTAGAACTTCAAAATATTATTAGTAGAAATCCTTTCTGCTGACCTCTTTTCCTGCATGAACTCTCATTCCTCATTTTCCCCTCCATATACTTTTTATCTTCTACAGTTTCTTCTTCGCCTGGTTTACCCACTCCGCAGTCTCTTATTGTCATTGCTCATGTAAGTTTTCTTCCATTAACCCTTCTTTTTCATTATATACTATTTGCTTATTGCAATCAATACAAAGTGCCCCCCCCCTTAATGAAACTTGCATTCTAGCACATTCCTTCTTGTGTATTTTCTTTCTCCCCACATGGGTTACATTGTGCTTTGTCACAATAATTAATTAAATGAAAAAAGTCACTCAAAAAGAAATATGATTTATGTGGGCCAGTATATCTTAATGTCCCTGTATGACCAGCCACAAACATAATACTTGGCAAATGTTTCACTGTGTTTTTTTTTTTTTTTTGTTCACATTTCAAAACAGCTTCCATCCTTCATCCTCCACTCCATAAGTTTCTCTTATCTGAAACTTTCACAATACTATCAACAGCTTTACACAAACCCTGCATGCATTTCTTTCTTCATAGTTTCATAGTTTCATAGTTTAGTACTAGGCTATCTGCCCTGGGGCATTTGTAAGCCTAGCCATAGTGATGTGGCTTTCGCCACCCCATGAAATGGTACAAAAATGCACAGAATAGATTTAGAATACTGTGCCTCTGTCTAGTAGTGACACAGTGAAGGTCCTCTTATATAATAGAATTAGTTTACTGTGCCCCTGTCTAGTAGTGACACAGATGTGACCCCTGGGGTAAACTTGCGATCTCCCATCCACTCATCAAGATTTCTCTTGAAGAGAGTCAGTGAGGGGCTCTGCCTAACATGAACTGGGATCTTGTTCCAGAGCATGGGAAGCCTCTGAGTTATGAATCTATCCCTCCAGCATGGCTTATTCATACTTGTGCCGAAGTTTATGTCTTTAGCTCTCGTGGTTCTGATGGATTTGGATTTTTTGAGGTGGAGCATGTCCATCAGTTCCTGATTGGACATGGCCTTGTACATCAGGCACAGATCACCTCTGAGCAGGCGGTATGCTACTGAGTAGAGCTGGAGTTTCTTTAGTCTGGCAGAATAAGAAATATGTTGGAGACCCTTGATCCTCTTGGTGAGGTACTTTTGTGGTCTCTCCAGCTGTTGCAAATGCCGGGTGAGGTACATACCAAATGGGGCATTGTACTCAATCATGGGTCTGATGAGGGAGGAGTATAGGGTACAATGACATCCTTGGATCTGGATGTGAATCCCTTCATGATAAGATGTGCAAGGTAGAATGCCTTTCTAACCACTTTGGCAACGTGGGTGTCAAATGAGAGGTCGCTGTCGACTTGGGTCCCTAGGTCTCTGATTACTTTTTCCGTACTCAGTGGGTTGCTGTCTATGTGATAATTTGTGGGTACTTTGTTTTTCCCAAAGGGGATGACTATACATTTTTTGGCATTTAGTTTAAGGCCATGACTCCGGCACCAGTTGTCCGTTTCTGTGAGGCCTTTTTGTAGGATGTATGTGTCTGCTGGTGTGTCGACTATGGCACCTAGTTTGCAGTCATCTGCGAACTTTGTCAGTCACAACCCTCCCATGTTTGCTTTAACTTCCAATTCAGTTCTTAACTGCAAAGTAACTTGTTGCCTTTTCTTCTTTTTTTAAATATTTTTTGTTACAGTTTGTTGCCTCTCTTCTTTTTTACCTGCTGCCACTGGTAAATATATTTTAGTTACAATATCATTCTCTGTCACAATACCAGTTTCTTGCTGCTACCATCTTTTACTTTCTATCATCTCTGCATAAGTTTTTATTGCTGCACTCTCTCTCT
Source organism: Protopterus annectens (assembly GCF_019279795.1). Lineage (NCBI taxonomy): Eukaryota > Metazoa > Chordata > Ceratodontiformes > Protopteridae > Protopterus > Protopterus annectens. Next base: position 121,736,197 of record NC_056729.1, read on the forward strand.
TGACACAGCATCTGCTTCCTTTTCCACATTTCCATTCTCATCACATCCAAAACAGTTATCTGCCATCTCAACCAATGAAACTGGAATTGTCATCTGGATCATCCTGCTTGACTATTTTTTTTACAGAGCATCAGCAGCAAGCCCTCCTGATGCCATTTCTGTTACCTGCACCATAGACCCACTCACTTTCTTCTTCATGGAGACAGCTAAACACTGCTTATTTGTAACATCTACCACACAGGAATATTTGTTTACATTCTGAAGCTCCACATTGAACAGCTGTTTCTCCATACTCTTACTTTCTACCTACGACCTCTCCATAGCTTTTCTTTCATCCTCCATGTTGCTGCTTCTCTCAGGCACCATCAAGCAGCTCTAAAGAGTAGGGGTCCTTTATTAACATTCACAATATACAATATATACATTCTATATATAAAATGTTGCAGCTTATTTACAATTATTTACAATTAACTTACATATTTTCAAATTTTTTAACTTTTTGATTCCCCCATTCTTTTTTCCACAACAAAAATCTTACTTTCATCAAAATTTCTGAGAATATCCATTTCCCATTAAATTATTTCTCATTCATTCTTTCATTCCAAACAATCCGTATTATACAAAACAATATTTTATCTGATTTATCTACATCATTTTGTTACATATTTTCATAAAATCAATATTCTGTCATGTCCATATTTATGCATTCTTTTCCACATATTTCTTCCCATAATTGATTTACTTTTTCCTTTTAAAAAAAGCACACTCAGTAATTTCTATTTCCTCACAATATGCACAAACTCTTTCTTTTATTTATTTATTTTTTGTATGGGATGTTTGCCTTTACTGAAAGCTTACTTATGGATAATCTCCACAGGAAATCTATACATTCTACATGTTTTCACATCTTTTCATTCTTGCTTTTATAGCTTTTGCTTTTCTTTCTCCCAAATGCTTCCAGGGATAAATATAATATTTTTTTTACATTATATTTTCATTTCTTTCCTTTCAAGTTTTTTCTATAGTATTTAACTCAATCTTCCATAAAAATATTTCTCTTGATATACTTTCATTTCCATACAAGCAATTCCTTTACTTCTTTTTAAACAAGTTTTTACCAAATTACTTCATATTTTCCTTCTGTTAGTCTTATTAACATTCTTTTTCTTTTTCCTTTATTCCTGTTAATACTTATGTAAATTCAATGAAGCTATATACACAATTGGATTTATTAATTCAAACCTCCTTCTTTTTCCGTAACATAAAGGATTCCTCTTTTAATAGGGTTCAATCCTGTTCCCCATACAAATGTAAATAACATAGACAATAATTATTTTTTCACATTCCACTGGTATCATAAATATACTTGCTAGATGTGCAATCTTAACTAATAATACTGAATTGTGTAAACATGCTTTTTTCTTATATATAAGTTTAAATGTTCTCCAGAACATAAAAAATATTTCTTATTTTATGTATCATATTCTTTCATTGTGTCAATCTCTTTTGCAAGTTACCAAATTGTGTTCCCAAAATTCCTATTTTTTTCTTTATTAAACTGAATAGCCTCTACTTTTTTTCTAAAAATTCCAGTCCTTTATCTTTTTCCTCATTAATACTCAAACCTAGTACTCCCAATTCTAAGTGTTTTAATAGCTATTTTCACCCATTCTTCATTTCTCAGAACTTCTACTAGATTGTCTGCAACAGAAAACATTACTGGAATTTGAATTCCCTCTGGTGTATAATATTTAGCTTCCACCAATGCAAAATTTATCTCATTAACAATCATATTCATAATTAATGCAAATAAAATACTACTTCCAGGATATCTTTGTTTGATACCAATTTTTGTTTTATTTTCTCACTTAGCCAGCCAGTACCCATTAATTTTACTTTTTTATACATTGATACTTAAATGTTTATTTTATTACTTATATTATATTCATTTAAAATTTCTTATATCACTTCATGTTGTATCTTACCAAATCCTTTACTTACATCTCCTATTAATATTTTTGATTCTGTTTTTCTGTTTATTACATCATCAAATAATTATCTTATAATCATTAAAACATTTTGACTTCCTTTTCCTTTCATTCTTAAAATTGTTTCATTCAGTAGTTATTAGCTTTGCTTACTATTCTTTGTTCTTCATAAGAATCTTATAATGGACATTGTTCAACACTCATGGTCTCCAGGTTTTTTATATCTATTCATTTTACTTTTTTCCATATAAATTTCATTGTAACCATACATATCCTTTCATCGCTTACCCTTTTTCAAACCACTCATTCAACACTTCTAAAAAATATTCCTCTTTCTGTTCTTGCATATCTTTATACATTACATATGCAATCCCATCTAAATTTGTAGCTGCTGCCACATTTACTGTTTTCAAAACATCTTTTTTAATTCTATCATTGTAATCTTTTCTCCATTCTCAGATTATCTTCCTCAGCTATTTTTTTAAGTTCCATTCATGTTTCCCTATAGTTCTGTATTTTAAAAGTTTTCATAATATGTCTTTTTATTGTCTGCATTATTTATTTATTTGTTTATTTATTTATTGTCATATTAACTGCAGTTACTTATCATTCCTTAGTTTTCTTATTAATCTTTTTTTTTCTTTAACCACTTTTCTTAGGTATGGTGCTATTTCTTTTCTTCCTTGTAAAATATCTTTATTTAAATAACATATTTTTAATTTTATCTTGATTTATTTCATATAAATTTCTTTCTTTTTCTAGAACTTGTCTTTATTATTAATTATGTCGTTAAAGGCTTGATTAGTCATCTCCTTATATTTACAACTATCTTGTATTCTTTTTGTCCTTTGCCATTCCAATACCCCTTTTTTATATTTTTCTTTTAAACTAATCCACCATCTTGTCCAGTCTTTATAAAATCTTCTCATGTCTATATGATCTAACAATAATTGATTAATTATTTTCCCTTACATAATCATTTAAATCTGTTTCATTTATTTTTTTTATACCTCTGCCTATTTTTATATAAATCATTTTCTCTTGAATCTATATCCAAATTGCTACATGATCTGAAAAACCCATTATTTTAACCCTTTTATGTAATATTTTTAAATTCTTTGATAATATACAATAATCAGTTTAAGTTCTCAAATTGCCCCTTTTGTATGTCCAGTGTTTGTTTCCAAATAAATATATCTTATCATTTTTAATCATATTTAAAATAACCTTTATGTCTGCTCCTTCTTTTCTTCTGTGTCTTAAATCACAGTTAAAGTCTCCCACTACTATAACTTGCATATACAGAGTAGCATAATCAAGTATTTTCCTGAACATAATCTCTCTTTACTTCTGTAAAGTATATGCATAAAGTGTAACCATGCTATATATCTGATTCTTCCATATTATATATAATATTAATATTTTCCTAATACTACTAATGTTTAATCCAGAATGTCTATACTCTACTTAAATTTGCGCTATGCCTGAGCATTTTCCTCTCTTATACTCCATGCAACCTTGCCTTACCAGAGCCAGCTTACTAGTATTCTTTTTCCTTCTGTTATTATTCTTATATCTAGCTATATTATGATAGCCACACCTAACACTATACACCATTCCAACACTGCTAACCATTGCTGTACATTCTTTATACTATTTACATTTATGGCTAGGATTCTCACTTTGTAGAAAAGTCTTCTGTACCTTTATTTTTAAATTTGTGTTTTCTATCTTTCACTCTATTCCCAATGGAATTTCTTTTACTTTTGAATCTTATCAATTTATTTTCCCATTCTTCACTTGAATTACTTAATTCTTATTTTTCTTTCTTTTTCTTCCATCGTATGTTCTTTTATCTCCACCTTTATAACTTTCTCATTTCCATTTTCTTTTTTGTATCTCTTCTATTTTATTTACTAAAAAAATCTTTCTTACTTGAATTAAAACAAAATGTGCAGCCACTGCGGATAAACTCCAACTAACAGAAAAACAAAACAGTCCAATGAAATAAATGAAGTTGAGAAACACGGCAAAAGTAAAACATTTAATTCTAAAGGTTAGCTTTTTCACATCAAACATGATGCTTCCTCAGACCATGAAACAAAAATTACATCACTTCCTTATATATCTCCTGGGTATGCCGTGTGCCAATAGCTACGCCAATATGGTTTTAGCTCACTGGGAAGAGAACTTTGTACTGTCCAGTGAGAGATTTGACAAAAATATCTTCTTTTATAGAAGATATGTAGATGATCTTATTCTCATTTGGACAGGCTCAATGGATGGGTCAGAAGAGCTTTTTAAGTTTCTTGATACTACTGCATGTTTCTTGAAGTTTACCAATTCAGTTTCCCTTCATGAGTTCTCTTTTTTAGATGTTAATATAAGGAAAACTGCTAGAGGTATGCTCTCTGTTGAATTATATAAGAAGGCATGTCGTAGGAACAATATTTTGATCAGGGATAGTATGCATTCTTCCTACATTATAAGAACATTATAAAGGGTCAGGCCATGCCTATATGAAGGTTAGACATAGAAGAGGGTAAATTTTGTGAAGACATTGAAACTTTTAGTAATGAATTGTTGGCATGTAAATATAAAGTGAAGGAGATTGATGAAGGCCTCAGTGAAGTGAAGGTATTGAGGCAGACTAGGTTCAAATGTTATATGTCTAAAGAGATTTATCATTCCTCACAGGATCAAAGCAACAGATATAACAGTGAGGTGGTGCCTATCAGGCTTGAATTTTCCAATAGTGTAAATAAGGTGCGGCAGATTATTTCTAGGAAATGGCTTATATTACAGTCAGAACCTGAAGTATCTAACACAGTAGGCAATAGACCCTGCTTTGGTTATAAAAATAAAACTAATTTGAAGTGGCTTCTATGTCAGTCTATGAATGTTGAAACTACACCATATGTTGATTATAGCTTAGACCCATGTGGACAGTGTAATATTTGTTGGAGTGCTGGATTCTGACAACATCTTTATCCACCCTGTTACATCAAAAGTGTACAAGTTTAGGGTCAGAGCCAATTGTATGATGAAAAATCTGGTTTATTTAGCTGTTTGTTCTGTTTGTTCCTCGTTTTATGTGGGCATGAAGAACTGCTCACTTAGAGAGATGGTTAGGGAACACTTAGAGGCCATTAAAAATAATGAACCTGAAAGGAGTGTTTTGGCTAAACACATTATGCACAATGATATGACCCATTCTTTCATCTTTAGGGTAGTCAAATGTGTAATTGAAAGTCCTAGATTAGGTGATGTAAAATCTAAAACTGAACAATGTGAACTTAAATTGATAATTGAACTCCTGGCAGAAAGAAAACAAGTGTTGAATGATAGAACATCAATTAAACCATATTTAAAGGCTAGCCGTTTTATGAAGTAGAGTGATTTTATTTTAAATATGTTTTTATGTCAGATATTTATGTGTATATGTTACTAGATAATTTGTTGTTGGTGTATTGATATTTATTGTTTAATTTATTTGTTAATTGAATAATTGTTAAGGAGATATATAAGGAACTGATGTCATTTTTGTTTTATGGTCTGAGGAAGCATCTTGTCTGATGTGAAAGCATTAACCTTTAGAATTAAATGTTTTACTTTTGCCGTGTTTCTCCATTTATTTTATTTCATTGAATCTTTCTTACTTGATCTACCCTTATTTTGTGGATGTTTCTCTTTTACACTACAATCCATCCATGAATGCCCTATTGTTCACACTTTATACATTTTTGTTCACATTTTTTTTTCATGACCAGTTTTTCCACAAATGAAACATTTCTTTTAATTAATTAAATGGTAATTTTTTACCACAAAAAACATGTCCGTTGTTGTCCCTTGTAATTTACAAACCCCCTACTTCTTTCCACTATCCTAGGCACATGTAATATCTTTTCATTTTGCATTTGTAAAATAATTCTGCAGTCCCATCCTTCAGTTCATAAACCTCTGTTATCATAAATCTTTGTAATGTCCATTACTTTTCTGCACACAGTTTTTAAATCATCTCTTAAAGTGTGTTTTTCTACCTCTGTACAAAATTGTATATGCATTCTTGTTTTTGTCTCTCTATTAAATGCTTGCACTAAAAGGTTTCCATGTATTGTGCTTCTTCAAAGAAAATGTCACAGAAAGAGTTTTTACTAATACAAATAAATGGTCTTACCTCTCTCAGTTCGATACCCAGTGGTGAAATAACATTATCCCATACTTCATACCTATCAAGTTCTTCTTCCATTTCATCGCTTACTCTTACATAGTGTTTTCAAGTTAATTTTCTTTTCTTCTTCTTTCCTTTCTTCCTCTTCTATGGTCTGGGCATATGATTTTTTTTTCTTTTCTCTTCCTCCAATGCTAAATTTATCTTGTTAACAATCATATTCATAAATAATGCAAATAAAATACTACTTCCTGGATATCCTTGTTTGATACCAATTTTTGTTTTTATTTTCTCACTTGGCCAGCCAGTAACCATTAATTTTACTTTTTTTATACATTGATACTTAAAATAATTTGAAGTGGCTTCTATGTCAGTCTATGAATGTTGAAACTGCACCATATGTTGACTATAGCTTAGACCCATGTGGACAGGGTAATATTTGTTGGAGTGTTGGATTCTGGCAACATCTTTATCCACCCTGTTACATCGAAAGTGTACAAGTTTAGGGAATTAGTGATAACAGAAGAATGTTTTTTTCAATCTAAACATTAATCCTGATTTCTTTTACTTCTTCTTCTTGTATTCTTTCCATTATTTCAACCCACAATACTGCTTTTTTTTTTGCTTTTTGGTTCACTTTGCTCTAGTAACTGTTAAATACTCTTCCCACAACTTTCCCAATTGGAGGGTTGTAAGAATACACTTCACCTGTGACTCTCCTTCACCCTTGAACAGCTTTTGCTGAAATAACACCTTAGTATCTTAAGTGTATTTGCCTTCCTTCACCTTGATTGTCAGGTTTTCCATTTTTTTTTTTTTGGCATCTTCATTTTCACATTTTCATCTACCAAAATCAAACTCTCTTGCAAAGGCCTGATTACCCTCACCACTGCTACAGATTCTCCCTGTAAACTATCATTTTTCTCCCTATCCTCCAGGCTTGGTCCTCACTTCTCTGAGCCACCTACTTGCCTGGACCACAATCAGGAATTGTAACTGCAAATTGCATTCCTGTACGAAAACCGTATGGGAAGTTCCCTGATGCTATGGCCAAACTTCCTCAAGCAGTATAAATGCTACCTCAGGTTTTCTGTGAGAAGAGGACACTAACCTGGTGGTACCAAACTGGTTGACAAAGAATACATGAAAAGTCTTTCTTGTTACTATTTTTTCCGAGTGCCATCTTTAATTAGTTTTGATTTTCCTACCCTGCATATTTATAGATTTCCATTTGAAAATATGTCCATTCTTAAAATCAAATGTATCATACTTTACTTTCTTCATTTTTCCTTTTTTCTAATTTCAGACCTTTATCCTTATCACTGTTAATAAAGAAGTCTTTATATTTTATAATCTTTCATAATCATACCATCTCTCTTACTCACTATCTCATTCATTCACTTTCTTTATACCTCTCTCATTCACTGAATAACTCACTCAGCCCAGTCACTCATTCATTTACTCACTCACTCACCCATGCACTCACTCAGCTTATCTAGCATATTTTATTTTTCCTGTAATCAGGAGTTTGTTATGAAGTAGTTGAAGCAAGTTATTCATTTTCTATGACAATTTACAATAGTCCTGTTGTGCTGATATTGTATTGTAAATGCACCATATCAGCAATGCATTCATGTGATTATCTTTAGAGAGCTGAACTCTTCTCTTATATCAAATTTGAAAATTCACAGTATTATTTAGTTTAACTTTAAACTGGCATTTATTTAGCACAGTTTTAAACTGGCATACTTCTACTGACCTGCAGACTTGATCAGAATTAGTGTAGCAGGATGCCAAAATGACAGATTGGGAATCTTTTTAATCTGAGTGATTTACTTTCACTGCATTACAAATGAATACGTGAACTTTGACATTTTATGACATTTTATGTGGTGTAGTTAAACTGCTATGTTACGTGAAGAATATAAAACCACTGAAATTACTAGCAACTGTAGTATACTAAACATCAGTTAAAATTTCCCAAGGACATGAATAATGCCACCTTTAATTATGTATTATAAACAAAATGTTAACGACAGAAACCTATTATCACACTACTACTGAGCACTATAAGTGAAATTAGTGATAACAGAAGATTTTTTTTTTTCAATCTAAACATTAATCTTGCAATTTACAAATAATACCAGTCTAGATGAAACAACTTTCAACACTGTCTTTTGTATTTCAGAAATAATTTAAGATTAAATGAATGTATATTTTAATATTTTTGGTTAGAATGAACATACAGATCACTTTCTTAATAAACTAAAAAAGTACTCAATATAGTATTTTGAAAACAGTAAAATAATGTTGCTTTAACATAAATGTAAACCTTTAGGTTTGATATTATTTTAAATGGCCCGAAGTCTTCATCAAATGATAACATCACATTATTTATTTATTTATTTTACATTTGTTGACCAGGAATGTCTGAATGAGCAATACCAGACCTTTTTCAGTGGAGGCCCGGGAAGAAAAGCTTCACAAAAGATTACCAACAGATTAACCATTAAAAAGCAAAAAAATATTTACAAGTCAATATATATGTCAGTAAAACAAAGCAATACAATGTAGTCAAATGATGCAATATAAACAAAAATGTGCACGTGTTTACTGTTTCTGTATATTATGGAGAGAGATGAGAGATACTTATTTTTAATAGAAATTTTTGGAGGTTACTGTTCATGGTAAAAGATGGCAGGTGCAAGAAAAGGTAAAGAAGGTTATACATGCCTAACAGGTATATAAGTAGCAGAGGTCAGTTAAGCACAGTAGTGCATTGTGCAGATTGGGCACTATTTTGGGGAGTACTAATAGGAGGGTTAAGAGGGGTGGATACAAGAATAGAGCCAGTGACTTTTTAAGTATTGTTTGTACGTATTCCTTGCTTGTACGTATTCCTTGTCAGCTGCTTTGAACTGTTTAAGTTGATTGAGGGACCTCATTTCTAATAGAAGGCTATTCCAAGAAATGGTAGGATGTTAACTATAGAGGTTGCTACCCATTTTAGTTTTGGGTTTATAGATTTGAAGAAGATCTTGGTCTCAGCTATGAAGAGATCTGGTGGAAGAGTAATGAGAGATAAGAGGAGATAAGGTGGGGCAGTGAGTAATTAGGAGATGAGAGAGGAGAATCTGGTGTGGAAATTCTAGCCAGTTTAAGTATTTTAGTGAGATGCAGTGATGGGATTTATATTTATGGTTTGCTGCAAATCTAGCTACTTTGTTATATGCTGATTCTAGTTTAGTAAGAAGGGAGGAGTTCATGTTTGTCAGGATTTGTGAGCTATACAATAGACTTGGTAGGAGGTAAGCATGAGAGAGAGTAACTTTTGGTTTGTTAGTGAGAAACTTTTTATTGCTATACTGGAGGCCAAGTTTTTATGTGAGTCTTCTGAGTACAGTTATAGACATGTAAGTCAAACTTAAGTTGATCATCTATGATGACACCTAAAAGGTTTCTGCAGGATTCTACTTCAACGGGAGTGTTGTTGAGAGACTAAATTGAGAAGGTATGTTTAAGGTGGTTGAGATTATTTGGTAGGAAAAGTAGGAGTTTTGTTTTTTTTTTGGATTCAGAAAAAGTAGACTTTTGAGAACCAGGATTCTACAAATTTAAAGGAATCCTGGGTAGTGGATATAAGTTCAGAGGGGGTGCCAGCAATAGTGTTGATTGTAGAGTCATCAGCATATTTTACCAGGGAAGATTGGGGGCAGGAAGTGTAGAGGTGATTGTAAACATATTAAAAAGATGGTGGAGCCTTGATGGCCAAATGAGAGCAGTGAATTTTCAGAGCTCAATAAACTAGTATAATAATATAGGAACATGTTATTTTCAAGTTTAAAATGTCATAAATCTATAGATAAACTACTAAACTACATAAATATAAATTTCTGTGGAGATATACACAAATGCTCCTGTCATGTAACTTGGAGCTATATTGAGTCACTGAATATGAACAACTCAAGGAATTATCATCAAGATGGTGCTTTGAAAAAAGAACTGCAATTGATAACATCTACCTTACAGGAATTATCTTTGAAGATGGACAGCTTTAAAAATTACTTAGAAAACCTCAAATTAAATTCTCAAAAACTGATAATTAAAGAACTATTACAGCAACACCATACAAAAATAACAAATATATAGACTTCTCTAAATTAAATTGAAGGAAGACTCAAAGAGGAAGAATTCCAAAAAGAATTTCTGCTTAAACAGAATACAAGGCTGCTTAACAAAATAGATGACTTAGAAAACAGGGAAAGGAGAAACAACATAAGGATCATTGGTCTGCCTGAAAACAGTGAAGGATAAGACATTATTTAATTCTTAACAACCTGGATTCCTTAATTTCTACACTTGAAAGAGGGACTTTCATTTGGAATTGAAAGGGCGCATAGAGCACTGAGGAAACCTGCTTCTAATTCAACAAATACTCCACCTAGATCCATAGTTATAAAATTTCTTTAATTTCTGGACAAGAAACTAATATTAAAATCATCCTTAAAATACAATCAAAGCCTGATAAGGTTTGACAACGATTATTCTTCCAAAATACGAGAACAAAGGAAAAAAGCCTGGCCAATAATAAAACTGTTGAAGCAAAACAACATTAAAGAACAGCTGGCCTTTCAAGCCAAGATAAAAATACTTTTTGCCAATGAGATGAGAACCTTTAATTACTTAGAAGAAGCTACTACATTCATCAAAAACAACATAGTGTCTATCCCAGAAGAAATGGAATGGATGGCCTCTACTTTTAAAAGAATAAAAGAAACAAATCCTTGGACTGATGCTAGAAAGAAAAAACAAAAACTGATTCCAAGATAGCTGTCCCAAAAAAAATACCTCTTACGACTACATCTCTCAAAGTATCAATTGATGTTACATCACTTGTTATCTGTTTTTATTTAAAAAAAGAGGGTTTCTTAAACAACTGAGAAACAGTAATGATTTATTCAGAATGTTCAAAGAGTCCAGTAATTCTTCACAAACAAAGGTAGGTTAAGATGGGTTACTATTTACATTATATATAAGTCAAACAAAGCAACATATAATATAAAAGATAGACATTTTTATCCGCCTACTTGAACTCAGTGAATACATATCTTGTTCATTTGTCATTGTTTTTACTTATAATAATTTAAGTAATTAATTAACTAATTCAACAAGGTACCATTCATCAGAGTTCACTCAAATGTAACAAATTAACATCATATATAATAGCAGCAACAGTACAGTGTTTTGAAAAAGAATACTGTCATGAAGACTAATGCCTTCTTCAGTTAAAGTATAATTTAGAAATGTCATGTATATCTTGGCTAAATAATAGTAGCAAGCTGTTAGTGCAAATATCATCATTATTCTGTCTAAATATAGTTAATATCAATTATGGCAGGTATCACAGCTAAAAGTGTCATTTGATCAATCCTGATATGGTGAGCGTGGATGCAACTGTGTCTGTCAGCTAGTACAAATGTCATTATTCTGTCTAAACATAGTTAATATCAATTATGGCAGGTATCATAGCTTCGAGTGCTGTTTGATCAGTCCTGATATGGTGTGCATGGATGCAGCCATTTCTGGCAGCTAGTACAAATGTCATTATTATTCTGTTTAAACATAGTTAATATCAATTATGGCAGGCATCATAACTTCGAGTGTTGTTTGATCAATCCTGATATGGTGTGCATGGATGCAGCCATGTCTGGCAGCTAGTACAAATGTCATTATTATTCTGTCTAAACATAGTTAATATCAGTTATGGCAGATATCATAGCTTTGAGTGCTGTTTGATTAAGCCTGACATGGTGTGTGAGGAAGCAGCTGTGTCTGGCAGCTGTTGTATGTTGCCGTTTACATCGCCAGGAAGCTGTGGGTTGCGGCTTGTGATCGAGGCTTACTGATGCTTGTGTATTAGGAAGAGACATTTGGTGTTTTAGTCTGGATCCAGGGGAAGGGGGTGAATAAACTGTGATTTGGGATATTTTGGCAGAGATTAGTTTGTTTATACATCTGCTGAGTGAGAGGTGGGAAGGCTGGAAGAACATGTTAGCTCTTGTTGTTGTGGCTTGTTGGGAGGTGTTTTTCTTTTTTTTTTTTTTGAGCTGTTTGCTCTCCGTTCTTTTCCTGGTTGCTGTCTCACTGAAAGGGAGGGACTTTAGGCTTGAAGTTGCAGTGAAGTGAAGCTTTGCTTCAGGTGCATCATTAGCCTCTGGTATGCAGTGCACAGACATACTAACAGAAACAGACACTCCCAGGTTGCTATGGTAATGCAGACAGAGGGATGAAAATGCTTAAAGGCACTGAGGAGCCTCCAAGATCATTCCTGGCAACATTTGGTGTTTTAGTCTGGATCCAGGGGAAGGGGTGAATAAACTGTGATTTGGGATATTTTGGCAGAGATTAGTTTGTTTATACATCTGCTGAGTGAGAGGTGGGAAGGCTGGAAGAACGTGTTAGCTCTTGTTGTTGTGGCTTGTTGGGAGGTGTTTTTCTTTTTTTTTTTTTTGAGCTGTTTGCTCTCCATTCTTTTCCTGGTTGCTGCCTCACTGAAAGGGAGGGAATTTAGGCTTGAAGTTGCAGTGAAGTGAAGCTTTGCTTCAGGTGCATCATTAGCCTCTGGTATGCAGTACACAGACATACTAACAGAAACAGACGCTCCCATGTTGCTATGATAATGCAGACAGAGGGATGAAAATGCTTAAAGGCTCTAAGGAGCCTCCAAGATCATTCTTGGCAATATTTTTGGTTTAAAAAAAAAAAAAATATATATATATATATATATATATATATATATATATATATATATATAGGCTGTTTTAAACCACATGTACACATATTGATGGTCTCCCAACACTTCATTTAGCTCATTAAGTTGATTCTTGATAAAAAAATAATAATAATAAGTGCAGTTTTATATTTACAATGTATTTTGGTCCAAACCCATTAAGGACTTACATAAGAGTGGAAGCCTGAGTTGTTGTGAAAGACTAAGAGCACTTAGTCTTGTGCAGAACCCTTTGCAGTGGTCTGGGAGGTGAGCATGTTCAGACGTGTTGGACATATGGGAATAGCTGATTCTAGGGAAATTTGGGGTTTCTGGGAGTGCAAGAGAGTCATCAGATTTCCTTCATGGAAATATCTGTGGGAATGGAAGGTGTGGAGTGGTTCACTGGCAGAGTGGCCACTGCATGGAACAGGCTGGTAAAATGGAACAGGACAAATATTTTAAGAATAGCCTAGAAACACACCACATGAACTAGAGAATGGTATTCTGGCAAAACTGGATGGGTATTGTTGCCCGTGCTTGAAGTACTGATATGTTTGTATATAAGGATGGAAATATACTTATAATAAATAAGAAACTAGAAGGGTCTCATATTTTAAAGTCTATGGACTATATAAACATGCTTGGAAGGAGCTAATAAAAAGAATAAGCATTACAGCTGATGGTCTCTCAAATAACTAAGCAATAGCCAAAAAAAAAAAACACAATAGTTATGTAATGTATGATTTTAGTAACTGTAGACATAACATATATAATTGTCATATAATATGGAGCAGTCTACTGAATTTAAACAGTAAGGATATGATTTAATAACATGGGCTTGCGTATAATAACACTACTGTCTTAACTTGTCATAAATGACATACACTACATTGAACATCAAGGGGAAGCATGATGATTTTCTTATATAAGTAAATATGCATGACAAGTCATGTAATTCCTTTAACTTGAATTGTAGTTTTTGTAACCCATCTTGGCCATATATAATACTTTTAAGCAGTTACCAAGGTAACTAATGTTTATACATGACATCAAACTGACAAAGTTGTTCAAGATAAACAATAGAAGTCTGACCTTGAACTGTCAAAGAATGTAACAATCATATTCTGAACAAATAGTATTGCATTGACAATATGCACTCAGTTTAATAACATGGGCTTGTGTATAATAACACAACTGTTTTAACTTGTCATAAATGACATACACTATATTGAACATCAAGGGGAAGCATGAAGATTGTCTCATATAAGTAAATGTACATAACAAGTCATATAATTGCTTTAACTTGAATTGTGGTTTTGTAACCCATCTTGACCATACATAATACTTAAGCTATTACCAAGATAACTAATGTTTTATACATGACATCAAACTGACAAAGTTGTTCAAGGGAAACAATAGAAGTCTGAACTAGGAATGTCACAGAATGTAACAATCACATTCTGAACAAATAGTATTAAATTGACAATAATCACTCAGTTTAACCCTTGCTGATTATATAAAATAGAATGTTGTCATTTAAATCTAAAAACTTTCAGTATATGCCATAAAACTTGTAATCATTAATCACAATAAGTAAATTTGTTGTTTTTAACCTATAATTTCACTAATTTTATAATAAGAAATGACAGATATTAAAATCTTTATGTGTAAGAAATGGGGGAAGAGGGATGCATTGATAATTAAAATTCACTTTCATCAATGTTCACATAAAACAAACTTGATGCTTTAAGTAAGTTAGCAACAAACAAAGTGATTACCTAAATGCTGACAAACAATGAAATATAACTTCTGATATATCCAGTAAAATACATTGTATTATAAACATTAGGTATAAATATTATTACCATCTATTTATATCAAGTAATTTGTTTTGAAAGACTTCATCAATAAGGGTGAATATGTTAAATACCTGTGTGCTATAATATTTTGCTGAGGTTTTATATATGATGCATCCTACTTTACTATGATTGAATTGCTTGTCATGTATCTTTCATGTAAATATTAATTGCTTATACAATAAGTAGACATGTATATTGTACTGGAATTCTGTCTAACCTACAATAGTACTATATCTGTTCAAAATAATTTAAATATTGCTTATTCCTATTACAAATATTCTATATAGGCTCATTCAATTTTTGGAGCTCAGATGTTCTGTATTGTCAAGGTATGAGTGATAATCTGATGGACTTAGGTTTATCCATCAGATTAGGAATGATTTTCATTCCATGGTTAGTGCAGATCTTAGTTTTGTTAACATTTATTAATTTAAATTTGTTATTTCACAAAAACAATTTGTAGTAAGCCTAACCAAAACATTACTTTATTGGAAAACACTCATTGTATAGAACTGATAATTTCCTTTAAAAGCTCAAGCATATACTTTATAGTTATCAGAGGAAAATGTTTAATAGTCACAATAAAACAAAAAATACATAGTTTAACCTAAGATGGATTTAACTTTATTATCTTTAAATACCAATGGCTTAAAAAATCCTAGCAAGAGATCAAATCTACTGAAATATTTAAAATTGAACAAAGCACAAATTGTCTTCCTTCAAGAAACTAATTTCAAAACAAATGACAATTACAAATGGAATCCTAAGGAATATATGATATTGGTGCAATCCACTTATAAGACAAAGACAAAAGGGGTAACAATTTAATGGAAAACAAATGTGATTAACCCAGAAATCATTTATAAGTATGAAGATAAAGAAGGCCTTATGACATTAGTAATAGTTAAATATAATAACAGAATATGGACCCTAGCCAATCTATATGGGTTCCCAAGCATTGTACCAAGAACTGTTAAAAAACACTTGGATTTCATTTCCAATAATTATAAAGACAACTTAATATTAGGAGGAGATTTTAACTGTATATTTGATAGTTCTGAAACTACAAATAAAAGACTGCTGTGTAGATCTGCTATAGCAAAAGCTTTAAACAAGTGGGTAGAATTATTTCATCTTGTAGATACTTTCAAATTTAAAGAAGATAAATCTTTGTTGTTTTCCTGTCAAGATCACAGATTTGGTACCCAAACTAGAATAGATAAAATATTTGTTGTCCATGACTAAATCATTAATTTCTCAATCAATCCCTGCCCCTTTTCAGACCACAATTAATTGATACTAAAACTTCAATATGGGTACAAACCATTAATCTTTAACTCCAGAATTCCAGCATATATAACTAAAATTAAAGAGTTCAAACCCAGGCTATTATCTGAATTACAGTTCTTCTTAGATATTAATTCCACCATGGAGATAAATAAAATAACATGGGACTCATTAAAAACTTACATATATGGCAAAACCCTAACTTGGTATAAAAAATAAATTAGAGAATGGGCTTCTGAACTATTAGATCTACAATCCAAGTTTTTGTCAGTAAAAGCTTAAAATATCAAAATCATTTGGAAATGAAAAAGAAAGGTGAAGTATTAAACAATAAATAAAACAAAATTCTAGCACATAAACCTAGTTTAGCTTTAGAAAAACTAAAAAGAAATACCTTGGTCACTACTTCCAAATATCTACATAATTTATCCACAAGAATCAAAATACAATCAAAAGCTAATGACATTAAAAGTATCTTCCATGAAAAGAAAGGGAAAAATGTATCGGATATAGGTGACATTCTTAATGCCTATAGAAATCACATTTCCAAAAAGAAAATATACATATAGATCAATTAAATCTAGATGAAAAATGTTCTAATATTAAAAAAAAAAAGAAAAATTAAAAGTAGATCTGCAAGCACCCATATCCTACAAATAAATTACAAATACAATAAAAGAATGTAAAAATAATAAAGCTTCAGGTATAGATGGCATAATTATGGGAATATATAAACCTTTTACTTCAAAGATGCTATCCCTCTTCCATAAAACTCTATTAGAAATTCAGTGACAAGCTTTAACACCCTCTTGGAGATATTCTTTAATCACACCAATCCTAAAGGAAAACAAATCCCCAAACCTCTGTATCTCATATAGACCTATATCATTATTAAATAATGACTACAAGATATTTATGACAATATTAACTAACAGAATGAAAATACCACTATCCAAAACAAATAATTATCAAACTGGATTCATATATCATAGACACACACATGACAATATTAAAAGGATTATTTCTCTTATAGATTATGTTAATAAAGAAAATAAAGAAACACTCATAATTGGCTTATATATAGAGAAAGCCTTTGATTCCCTAAATTGGGACTATTTATTCAAAATCCTAATGCTATTTGAATTTCCTGCATCTTTTCTTCATCTCCTAAAGAATATATATATACAAATAATTTAGCATATGCCAATTAGGTCCTTTTGCCTCTGAATCTATACATATAACAAAAGGCACTAAACAAGGATGTCCTATGTCACCGATTCTATTTGCTCTGGCTATTGAAATATTGGCAGATTCAATTTGCAACAATATAAAAAAATCAAAGTAATAGATGTTTATGAACAATACAATTCTAAAGTAATGCTATCTCCTGATGACATATTACTAACATTATCTAATATAAAAGAGACATTAGAAGAATTAGATGTATTAATTGACCAGTTTCACATGACTTCAGGACTCCATTTCAGTAAATCAAAATCAAAATGTTTATTTTTAAATAAAAAAAAAAAAAAGAACGGCAGACTAAGAGGGGGTGGTCACACCATAGTGAAACAAGAATCTGCCTTAAAATAACTAGGACTTGAGTTATGCAAGGATAATAATGAAATAGTCTCAAAACACTACAATAATATCATCAATACAATTAAAATTTCTGTGGAAAAATGGAACAAAATAATAATAACATTAGAAGATAGACTGCAGTTAATAAAATTGGTTTTACAGCCCAAGGTCCTATATATAGCCTTGGCAATACAACTGTTACCAGAAAGTAATATACTTAAAAAAATAAATTCATGCCTAATAACATTTTTATGGTTTCCCAAAAGAAACAGAATGCCTTTAATACATCATATCAGACCATGGAAACAGGGAGGATTAAACTTTTCTGATATAGAAACATATATAAAAGCATCAATATCTAAAACCATCTGAGATTGGATAAGTCCAAATTACTCTGCAAATTGGAAAGCATTACTAACTGTAATATCAATAAATACATTGAATTTACAAAAAAAAAAAAAATCAACTAACAGATAAAAACAATTTGCCATGGCACATATGTATTAGTATGCAATATAACACAACTAAACCCAATAAAACTCATATGATTAATTATTACATTGACTCATTTAGGAAATTTATTAATGCAAATATAGATTTAAAATCTGATTTGATCTTTTAACACCATTTACAGTCACAAAGAACTTTCCACATAAAATATATTAGAAATGATTAATTCTTGGGAACAGAAAGGATGTTTTGGTTAGCTCCAAAGTATCAAAAAACTAAATGTTTTAGATATGCAAGTAATAAAAACAACATACAATATTCCACAACAGGACTGGCTAACTTTACAGAGTATTCTGTCATATTCGTAAGATTTAAGTAGAATAATTAACAATTCTTCATTTAAAGATATACTTAAATTTACAAAATACATATATGAAATTATATATAATGACTCTGACATGCAATGCAGTATTTAAAAATGTTACAAAATATTGATAAATTATAAAACAACACCCAAAACCTCATATTGGAAATATATAACAAAATGACACTCAATACAGTTAACTAAAGATATTAAAACAAATATCTTATTATCAATAAAATATACATCCTTTACACAATACTGCAAAGTTTTTTAATTGGAAATGGTTGCACAGAGCATTCTTAACCCCAGATAGAATCAGTAAAATTAGTTATTCCATAAAAGGAATATGTTGGAGATGTGAGCAAGTAAGAAAAAGACCTCAGAGGACCGGATGTCTCAAACCTGTTGCCACTCCGAAAATCAGCTTCTGTTAGAGTGGTATACCAGTGACCCTTCAGCAAATAGTTTAAAAACAAGAAAAGTGCAGAAATTATTTTTAGACAATCATGTAGGGGATTAAATTCAAGTGTACATTTTTAACACACTAGGTTGGTATTTTTTAAAAAGTCATTTGACAAGTAGCAGTGTATTGTTCATTTTAACTTGACTATTTTTAAGTTACTGTGTATCTTTAATTGTAAACTAATGAAATATGTTATTGACTAATTTGTTTATTTGAAGTTTAAATGATTAATTGGTTGGCCTATCTTGTGATATAAATAAAGGGGATGGCCATACAGTTTAATACAACTTGACAAAGCCTGGGACACGCCAGGCGAAAGCGCTCGTTTTTTATGATTTTTTGTGGATTATTAAAAGCAATTTTGGCTTTTTATGGACTGATCTTTTCTGCTTTTGGATACAGAATTTTCTGTTATATTGAACCTTGTTTTTAAACTATTTGCTGAAGGGTCACTGGTATACCACTCTAACAGAAGCTGATTTTCGGAGTGGCAACAGGTTTGAGACATCCGGTCCTCTGAGGTCTTTTTCTTGGTTGTTTCTTCCAGTCGCAGTATTCTACGTCTATGATGTGAGCAAGTACATAATGCAGATTGGAACCACATTTTCTTTGATTGTGTTAAAATTAAGCCATTTTGGAATTGTATTAATAACTTTGTATAAGCTTAATTTAATGAATCATTTTATTTAACTAAAGCTCTTGTATTATTACATGTAAACGAAGGTCCTCATTTGAAATGTCAAACATGTATCTAGTATGGACTATACTTTCAATTTCAAGGAAGTTTATAACAAGAAGATGGAAAAACAAACACAATGCCAACTTTGGAAGACTTCTACAGCCTACTGAGGACCACAGCATTATTGGAAATTAAAATTAAAGAACTAAGAATTTATCCAAAGCAATTTATCAACAACCATTGGGGAAAAGACTTATCATTGATTGACACTATGCAATAACTGATCAGACACGCTGATAAAGGATTGAACATACTTATAAAGTAACTGTATACATTAAGATCTGTTATAGTGTCAGGCTAATGTAAATAGTGCACATAGTTATTTAAGATGTTATGTATAAATACTATGGAATTCATTCAAATGTATTTCAAAAATAAAAAAAAAATTGAGGAAAAAAGATATTAAAAAGTAACGGACCAAGTATAGAGCTTTGTGGGACTGGCATTTTAACAGAGAAAGAGGGGGAGAGAGAGCAGAAAACCATTTAACTGATTGCAGTCAGTCAGTAAGATATCTGGAAAACCAGGAAACAGCAGACACAGAGAAGTGAAGGTTAGACAGTTTAGATAGTAGAAGTGAGTGAGACACAATGTCAAATATTTTTGAAAGGTCTAAGAAAAGACAAGAGATGAGTTTGTTGTTATCTCTGGCTAGAGAAATAGTGTTATGGAAGGTTATTAGGGCAGTAGTGGTACTGTGTTTAGGGCGAAAACCATGTTGTGTGGGTGTGAGCAGGTTAGCTTGATCTAAGTATTGCATGACTTGTTTATGTATGCATTTCTATAATATTTTAGAGAGAGGAGATAGAATGGTGATGGGTCTAAAATTGATGATTTCAATGGAGTTACCTCCCGTATGTATAGGTAGAGTGTAAAATTATTTCCAGATAGAAGGGACCTTTATCAAGATGGACACAGGGAAAGCAAGTGAGTCAGCTGCTGACTGCAGGAATTAGGAAGGAATATTGTCTGTGAATGTTGGACAGGGTTTTAGTTTAGAGAGTAGAGATTTTATGTAGCTAGTAGAAACAGGTGTAAGGGAGAAAGTATTTGAAAAGTTGGAAGTTAGAGAGGATTCGGAGGATATAGTAGCCAAGTTGGTTTATAGAGTTTAAGGTGCTAGTAGAAGGGGGATCAGAGGGAAACATTTTAGTTATAGAATCTATGAAATGTTTATTAAAGATGGCAGCAATTTCCTCTGGTGTTTAGTTAGGGCAGGGTTTTGGGGTGGAAGGGTTTCCTGGATGCAATAGTTGGTTAATAGAGTACCAACATTTTTGGGGATTGGTTCTCTGAGCTGTGGGAAGTTTAAAGTAGAATTCTTTTTAATCTTTAATAATATGTTTTTTGTCAGATTTTCTGAGTTTTTTGTACTTTTGTAAATCTATCTGAAGCTTAGCTTTAGCCCATGTTTTCCACATCTTGTCCCTATATTTCATTAGGGTGCGAGTGGCATTTGTAAGCCAGGGTGATATATCTGTTTTTATATGGACTGTACGAAGACATGCAAGGCTATTTAGAATATTAAGAAAGGTGGCGTTAAATGAGTAAACTGCTTCATCGAGGGGGAGTTGGGTTAGATAAGTCCAATTTATTCTAGAGATAAGGGCTTTAAAGGTCTCTGGACAGAAATTAGTTAGTTAGTGGCAGGTAATATGCCTGTGTGGTCTAGGAGAGTGAGGAGTGAATCTCAGAGCTTTTACAGGGGAGTGGCTACTTAAGGAGATTGGAAGATTTTCAGAGTTATGATACTTGTGAGGATCAGAGACAAGTATCCAGTCTATAAGAGTGCTTGGGATACGTAGATTTTTAATATGGGTTGGTTCTGTTATGAGCTGGGTAAGCCATTGTAAGTTAATGGATGTGGTAGAGTTAGAAGAGCAAAGGGTGAGCCAGTTAATATTTACATCTCCAAGAAGGATAGTTAGATTAGTGATATGGAGTAAGAGGTATGAGAGAATATTTTCTAGTAGAAGAATGTTGTCCCCAGGAAGGTTGTAGATGGATGGCTGCTGCAGTGATAGTTATATAATTATTGAGTTTTAAGTTAGCTATTAGTATTTCAGCAGGAGAAAAGGATGAGATAGGTTTGCTAGAAGATGTGAGGGTGAATTGTTTAGAGTAGACTATAGCAACTCCACCACCATTTTCTTTTGGCAATCTAGACGAAGGATATTATAACCAGGAGGGAGCATTTGTTTATCAGGGTTTCGAGTTTTCAGCCAGGTTTCAGTTAGGGAGATTATATCAGGATTGTGGTTTGTGATCCAGGCATTGGAATTGACTTACTTTATTAAGTATACTTTGAATATTCGTAGAGTAGAATTGATATATGTTTTTTGGGATGTATGGGATGTTTTTCATCAGGGGTAGTAGCATTGTGAGTGGGAGAGTGCAGGTTAGGACCTGGATTAGGATGGATATCCCCTGACATGAGTAAGGCAAGTGGCAAATATTATTTTTGTATGGGTGATAGTGTTGGAATGAAGAATTTTTATTTTAGGAAAAGGATTATATAAGGGGAAGATAGATGTGTTGATTGCCAAAGACTGTAAAGGGAGAGAGAATTTATTTGATCATTTGTGGGATCATTGCATACTGGGGTTAAGTGGTAGTTGTAGGCAGTGAGACTAGAGAGAAAGAGTAGGGGAGTCAGGTAGAGAATAGTAAATATCGAGAAAATCATATTTTATCATGATGAAAAGTTGGAGTCTTATAAAATTATAGAACCTAGTGCTATAGTATCATGGAAGGTTTAGTAGTGAAATTATGACGGTAATGAGAAAGCATCCATATTTTTTGTTGAGTTTTTCTTATGCAATTTTGAATATGCAGGTCAAATTAAAGATTATCATCCACTATCATCACCAATAATTTGCTAGGAGAAATGACTTCAATGGTTGTATTATCAAGAGAGAGCTGTTGAATTTTTTTTAATAGGAGAGGCATTTGGGGAAAAAGGCAGTGTTTTGTTTGTTTTTTGTTTTATGGCTGAGCATGAGTTGTAAGTTACAAAATACAAAACCCTATTTAAGCGAATATGTGAGTTGTCTGGTTGCATAGAATGGGAGATTATCACTGAGATAGTCAGACTTTGTACCTCAGATGGTGTATTTATTAGGGTCTGATATTAGGATCCAGTAGGGGATTTGATGTCTTGCTATAATGTGTTGTGTTATTAATTAGTTATATGAAACCAAATAAGTTAATACTAGATGTAGGGGAGTTAGAGTTTACATCCAACCAATTTACATTAACATCACCTAGTAGTAAGGTTGTGCAAGAACAAACAACTGATAAAATATAATCAGATCCTGCAGATAGACTAGTGGTGGACCGTAGCTGGGATAGCTACTGAAGTTCAAAAAAATGACACGGATATATGAAACTTGAATTATGTCACTGATAAAACAGAACGAAAAAAAGATGAAAAAACACTTCTTTTAAATCCACAGAAACCTCACTGCTTCGCCGAATTGGCAAGATGTTGAACTAAAGTGTAACAAAAGACTGTTACACACTGATGTTTAGCAGTTCAAAGTTAAGTAGGACTAAATCTGTTTATATCCCAGGCATATACATTCCTATAACTCTTCCAAATGATGCAAAGTAACTTGAACACAACTCACAACAGTCTGTGTGGGGAGACCATAACAAGCATAAAAAAGTACCTTGGAATGTTTGTAAAAGCTGATGAAATGTTGTAGAGCAAATGCCTGGTTGCTCAGGAAGTCCTGACTATCCGTTTAGCTTGTGGTAGAGAAAACCCAATCCAATACTTTGTAGTTAGAAAAACAAGAAGCTTCCCTTTGCAAACTCAATAGTTCCAAACTTGCAGGAAGCAAATGAAGCACTAGAAGCACTAGCACAATTGCTATGTAAACAAACTCAGAAGTTCCAAACTCATACACTGTTATACACTGATGTTTAGAAGTTCAAAAGTAAAGTAGGACTAAATCTGTTTATATCCCAGGCATATACATTCCTGTAACTCTTCCAAATGATGCAAAGTAACTTGAACACAACTCACAACAGTCTGTGTGGGGAGACCACAACAACCATAAAAAAGTACCTTGGAATGTTTGTAAAAGCTGATGAAATGTTGTAGAGCAAATGCCTGGTTGCTCAGGAAGTCCTGACTATCCGTTTAGCTTGTGGTAGAGAAAACCCAATCCAATACTTTGTAGTTAGAAAAACACAAGAAGCTTCCCTTGGCAAACTCAATAGTTCCAGACTTGCAGGAAGCAAATGAAGCACTAGCACAATTGCTATGTAAACAAACTCAGAAGTTCCAAACTCATAGGAAGCAAAAAAGGCGCTGTAGACTGAAAATAAATCCTTTATTACAACGATAGCATTCCTTAAGCACTAGTTGAGCGCTTTCATCTGCACCATCGCAGACTTCATCAGAACTAGTGCAAAACATTTAATTAACTCATTTAAAAACAGTTTTTGGCGCCAAAACTTTGTTACTCAATTTAAAGAAACAGTACTCCATTTGTAACATAACTAATATTGGACCTATATAAAAACATATAAATCTTGGTGATTTATGTATATACATACCAAAAGTAAATACAAATGTATATATAATTATAAATATTGATTTTAAAAGTCACTAAAAATAACTAAAAATAATTATTCATATGGTATTGTGATTGAAATACTAAAACATGAATTAAATTCACTATGTGTACTTACATTTCATCAAATATTGCAGCCATAAAAATATTATATATCAAGAATTAAAAATGGTTTTATACTTATAAAATCGTTAATACCTGGATTCCTGGTGGAATCAGTTAAAATCTGCCACTTGCTTTCTTTACAGGCCAGTCTTGTTTTCCAATCCCCTCCAAAAGGAATTTCCTTCACCACCTCCCCACACAGACTGTTGTGAGTTGTGTTCAAGTTACTTTGCATCATTTGGAAGAGTTACAGGAATGTATATGCCTGGGATATAAACAGATTTAGTCCTACTTTACTTTTGAACTTCTAAACATCAGTGTATAACAGTGTATGAGTTTGGAACTTCTGAGTTTGTTTACATAGCAATTGTGCTAGTGCTTCTAGTGCTTCATTTGCTTCCTGCAAGTTTGGAACTATTGAGTTTGCAAAGGGAAGCTTCTTGTTTTTCTAACTACAAAGTATTGGATTGGGTTTTCTCTACCACAAGCTAAACGGATAGTCAGGACTTCCTGAGCAACCAGGCATTTGCTCTACAACATTTCATCAGCTTTTACAAACATTCCAAGGTACTTTTTTATGCTTGTTATGGTCTCCCCACACAGACTGTTGTGAGTTGTGTTCAAGTTACTTTGCATCATTTGGAAGAGTTATAGGAATGGATATGCCTGGGATATAAACAGATTTAGTCCTACTTAACTTTGAACTGCTAAACATCAGTGTGTAACAGTCTTTTGTTACACTTTAGTTCAACATCTTGCCAATTCGGCGAAGCAGTGAGGTTTCTGTGGATTTAAAAGAAGTGTTTTTTCATCTTTTTTTCGTTCTGTTTTATCAGTGACATAATTCAAGTTTCATATATCCGTGTCATTTTTTTGAACTTCAGTAGCTATCCCAGCTACGGTCCACCACTACTAGTCTATCTGCAGGATCTGATTATATTTTATCACCTAGTAGTATTTCCTGTGGAATTGTTATGGATATCCAATGTAGGATATCTTCTGGTATAGCTGTATTGCTGGCAGGAGGGAGATAAAGAACACTAATACATATTTGCTTATAATTGTTTAACTTCAGAAAAGTAATAAAAAGCTCTGCTCAAGTGAATTTTGGTATTGGTTTGTTGCAATGGGAAATGTGTTAGTTTTGGGGAAATATTAAAGCAGTATCACCACCTTTCCTGTTTAAAAGGATGTCATGGAGGATATTGTGGCAGGACGATATAATTTCAGAGATGTTTACATTGGGTTTAAGCATGGTTTCAGTTACAACAAAAATACAGGGTTTATATTGAATAATCCAGGCATGTAGTTCAGCAATTTTATTTCTTATGCTTCTAGCATTTACAACAGCAAAAGTTAAATTACCAAGGTTGGGGACTGACCACTATAGGGTTAGATTAGTACGTGGAAGTCAATTGATTTGATGTTCATGTTTATAGATGGGGCCACAATTAGGATGAACATCTCTGCTAAAATCCTTCATGTCTCCTAATGCAGGTAGCATATTAATCACCTTATACACAGTGTGGTATCTCAAACCATTTTCAGGAAGTATTTTGTACCAACATCAGCAATCTCCTCAGAGCTCTTTCCAATAAAGATCATAGGCTCAATAATTTGTTGCATAGTGTCTTTTTATAAATGGCTGCTAACTTAACTTCCAAATGTTTACCTACAACAAAAAAAACTTAGTTTCCAAATGTTTTTAGAATTTGGTGTTATTCCATCGATGAGAAACCATGCATTAAACTTTCTGCTCCTCAAAATTAAGAATCCAATAAATGTGTATAATATTGGATTCATTTGACATCTTTCTGTACTCGACAAACTTCTGTCAAAGCTGAATTAAAGCCAAAGTGTCATCCTACTCTATGGAAGCAAGCTTCTGAAGAAACAGCTTTCATGCAAATATTGGAAGTTACTATTAAACTTTACTCAAAGCAGGGTTAGAAACTTACATAGTGTTAATACTGCTCTTCTCCTCCATAACCTACACAAACATAGGAAATGGATTCTTAACACAAGCTAGGTTTGTTGTCTAACAAACCATTGAAACTTTTCAGCAATTAGTTATACTAAATCATTTGAAAACAAAAATGCCCCATTGAAGATAACTCCTTGGCCTTTTTCTCAGACTACCTCATGAAGGAATCCATCAGGCATGATCTTACAGTTAATGCTTTTATGTGAAGAATCTAATGACAGGTATACTGCAACGTGTTGGTTTTGGCCCAATTTTCTTCTTTTACTTTATATTGAAGTCACTTTCAGTATAGTTAAATTCTAAATGCTACTGACCTTAAACAACCTAATTCTTCAGCTGATATAATTTCCATCCAAAGCATCCTACAAGACAACCTAAACAAATGGTTTCATATGAATGCAGTTTCCTTTAGTGCTACTAAACTAAAATCTATGTTATTTGGAATTGAAAAAAATGACTTGCAAACTCCCCCTCTAACTCAAAAGTTCCTGTGACTCTGTAATTTTTTAAATGATTAATTTCAAAAAATGTTAAAATACAGTTGGTTTCTGGTCTGTCATCCATGGTTCATAATGATGAATGTATACATATGATGTAAGCTAAAGTGGCTATGGTCTGTAGAGGTAAAGGGCCTTTCAATGCCTTGGACACAGAAACTGTTGGTAAGCATCAGCTACACTTGTGTTATAATACACTCTCTGTATTGTGCTGTATGTCATACATAAAGCATAAACACTGAACATTTGCAGATTTATTCCACTTTCTATTCAGGATACTTATTTTTTAAAAGCATCTATTTTTTAAACAGAGGTCCATCTATCTGCTCGTGTCTCTGCTGCACAGTCTCATGTACAAAAGTTGTCTCCTAATTGCTAGCAGGCAATCAGATTTTACTCTTTATGATTCCTGCAAGCTGTTTTACATGACAAAAGTGAAAAATATTTTGAAACTAGACCTTCAAAACATTCTGTGGAATTATGGAACATCATAGACATTTAGAATAATCCATATACTAATTGGAGGCATCAGCTACACACTGTCAACCATCCACATTTTTTGGGAACCCCCTAATTTCATCTCAAACTTTTTCTCCATCCCTTCTAAAATTGGAAATTGGAAGTCATAGTAACAGCATTTAAGAAATGTTGCCAATTTAGAGTATTTTCTCTAATTTTTACTGCTTTCTCTGTATCCCTGGAATTAAAGTTGAGACTAATTTTATGCTAACCATTTTTAATTGATATTTTCTCTGCAATCCTTAGTTTTATTTCATGCAACATTTACCTACAAATCCCTCTGTCTTAGATATTTTTGTCAGAAAAACTCTGTAGCTAAGCTATTTCATCCAGTTGAGCTATCATTAACTCAAGCAGTTGGGACCTCAGTTTAATGTCTCATCTGATAGGCAACACACTTAAGAATGCAGTACCCCTACTACTGGACTGTCAACAATTCAGTCACATGGAATGGGAATAGATCCTTCAGCTTTCTGGACTTCCAGCAGCAAAAGCAAATATGTTATCTGTTACACCACTGACACTGACTCCGATTCTGTCAATGTACATCTAAGTGTATGTTGCATGTTTGGTGTTTGCCATTAGATGCACTAAGCTAATCCTTGCCCTTTAAGTACTTGTCTATACAAATGCAGTTTTAGCTATGGTGCAATTCTTGGTATTGCCTATAATTAATTCTTTCATATTCTAAGACATGCTTTCCAGATGTAATTGTACTTATACTTACTGAGAAATCTTTGAATGAATGTACTTCAAATAAAAGGGGGAATGTTTTTCTTTTGGAAACTGGAATGTAATGCATGAGTTCATTCTAAAGTCTCATTCTGGGTCCAGTATGTGCATCACATGCTCCACTTTCCTATAAACTCTTACACAGTTGGAAAATAAAGCTAATGGAGATTTCAGCACTCTTAATATTGTCTCATCTCTTATTTCATAGTTTTGGAATACAAAACATTTCATGTGCATTCTTGAAAGCTTTGGCTGCAGTCCACAGACAATAACTCCAGCGAGTAATGATGCAGTTTTCCATTATTAAATTTAGAGAAACATAAATTTCACAAACTATTTAAGCCAGAAACTCACCTTTACTGAAATCCACGGGCATAACAAGTAAAGCATGGCCATAGTTTATTTTCCTTTTGTAGTAAATTATTTCATGAATCATGTTATATTCAACTATACAATTCTGTGCCAGTCCACAGCCTTGTGTTTTTGTCAACATATCTTATCTACTTATCTAAATTATTAAATAACTCATAGTCACTTTATTTAGCTTCTCTCAATATCTCAGTAAATTTATAAAACTCATAATTTCTTTTTTGCAATAAGCTACAATAGAACTGTCCAGTTGCCTTCCAGTTCATCTCTAAACATGTGTTGCTGTTTGCAAAAATTAATGACTAACCATATGAGGGTCTCTGCATCTCTGCCCTGCCTTATTCTTCATTATCATGTCGTTTTAACTAAACAATATTTTGCAGCCTTGCTTCTGCCCTGTCCATAGATGTATGGGTCTATATTAGATAATGAAATGTATGAAAGTTCGACTGTTATATGGTCAACACCATATGATCGAACTTTCAAAAGTTCAAGTATCTAATAAAAAAAATAAACTGCACAAAACACATACCTGAATGCTCTAAGCAGGGGGGCAAGCCCCCCAGTACCCCCCAGACCCCACGGTCTTTAAATATACCAACTCCGAGATCGCACTACAGTGCATAAAAGGGAAATATTCCCATTCTGAGCTGTACAGAGATCTCTGTTACGATGTTCGAACATTCAAAAATTCGATCATATGGTGTCGACCATATGAATTTCGAAATTTTGAATGTTCGAACATTCAGTATAGACCCAGATGCACTGTGCATTAGTGAACAGTGACATTACACTAGTACTTTTTCCCATTAATATAACTTTACAATGGTTAGGAGTACTCTTCTTTGTTAACCTATCATTTCTGTCTGCCATTGACCCATAGGCAACGGCTTGCTTTTCCTTCAAATTAATTGTACTGGATCCTTTTATTGTTTATCTTCACTTGCAGTATGATTGCCTTATTCACTGCAATTACATTTCCATGCAGGTCCTTCTGCCACTAAACGATGAAGCAACTCAAAACTGTTTTCTTGTCCTGTTGTACTTTATAATTCTACATCTTATCACAGGAATTTATTTAATGGCACACATATTTCTAAAGTATTCATAACATATTTTGAGAAATACTTCATTATATCAAGAAACTCATAACATACTTGTTTATTCTTTGCAAAAGGCAGCTGTATCACTCTTCATCTTTTATTTATGTCATGTTTAAAGACTTTGAAGTGAAACACCTCATCTCTTTAACACTGATTTCAGTTGGTCTTGCATTTCCTCTGTCTAGTCAGTACCTGAGCAACACTCTTATCAGGCTCTTCTATGGTCACACTGCATATCAGCATTCCATCAGCAATGTTATCAAGAACTTCAAGTCAGATGGCTATTTATGCAAACTATGTCCATCTGTGCAGACAGCTCTGACACTGTAAGCCAATCAGCTATCAGAACCAATCGGCTATCAAGTCAGTTGGCTATCTATGCAAACCATCTGTGCAGAGAGCTCTCACACTGTAAACCAATCAGCTATCAAAACATCTACTTGGTTTTGGTACTTATCATGTCCTAAATAAACTGGCTTAGACTTCCTTCCAGTGTGTACAGTATGCTCTACTGCCATGGGGTTGTTGGAGATTGCCCCAACTTAACTAGCATAGCTTGTCTTTACATTTTTTTTGTGCAGTGGGTGGTTCCATAATAGTTCCACTGAGTTAGGGACAGCACTTTATGAGTGTTTGTGTGTGTGTGTGTGTGTGTGTGTGTGTGTGTGTGTGTGTGTGTGTGTGTGTGTGTGTGTGTGTGTGTGTGTGTGTGTGTGTGTGTGTGTGTGTGTGTGTGTGTGTGTGTGTGTGTGTGTGTGTGTGTGTGTGTGTGTGTGTGTGTGTGTGTGTGTGTATGTGTGTGAGTGTATACATGCGCACCCAGACAATGCACATATATGTGTGTGTGTGTGTGTGTGTGTGTGTGTGTGTGTGTGTGTGTGTGTGTGTGTGTGTGTGTGTGTGTGTGTGTGCATGGTGGTGGGATCTTTGATATATTTATATTTGCATATTTTTCAATTTATATTAGTTTTGTGATAAGCTTTGAGGTTTTCGTGAATGATGCAGAATGAATAAAACTTTATGTTTAATTTGATTTTATAAATTGTGGATGCCAGCAAAATGTCTTACTATATAGAAATTAAAGGAACACATCTGGGATTTTTTATCATCAAGATTAATTTAACAAAATCTGTGAGTAGCATCGAGTATGGAAAACATATTTCTTGTACTTTGTACCTGCTGTAGCTGGAATCTCATTTTTGTATGAAGCTGATAACGTTCAGTTGACTTAATAAAAGTAGCCATGCCATTTACCCACTAAGCAGACTCTGTCTGTTTTTCAGTCATACTCATGTGGCCAGTCACACCCATGCAGTCCATTCTTTTGAGCGCCTTTTTGTTTCATTCTTCAGTGTTATTAACATTTTATTGTAGCATGCACTACTGACAATACTTAAGGATCTATCTGAAAATAATAAACCAGGCTAGTAAATAACTCTTCAATACCACAAAGCAAGTTCATTCTCTGTATATGTACATTATGAATTCCTTTCACCTCACCAAGCTTCAGATAGGTCAATAACTCAGCATAGCTGCAGCTTTCAGTCTAGATATCCCAGAAGTGAAAGTTTTATTCTCATATTCAGATGTAAGCACTTCCTTAACCAATAGCTTTATATGTATATATATATATATATATATATATATATATATATATATATATATATGTATATATACACACACACACACACACACACATGCACACACACACACACACACACACACACACACACACACACACACACATATATATATATATACACACACACACACACACACACACACACACACACACACACACACACACACACACACACACACACAGATACACATCTTCAGTATACTGTTTCATCTTAACTGCTTGGAAAGCTTGAGCAAATATTGCACTATACTCTACAATGGTCTATATTTTCAACAACATCTTGATTATTTTCTTAACTTTTCTGAACAGATTTCTGATTGTTACTGTTACCTCAAATTTGTGTGGAAATATTTGTGCATTATTAACATAATGAATATTTTCAAGAATTATTATGACCACAAGCAATTAGTTATCATGACACTATCTCATAATACCTGTATTCTACAATTACACACTAAACACAACTCTACCCTCCCCAGAGTATAGTGTATCTATCTAATTAGAGAATGATAGCAATGCTTCTTCACATTAAATAAATTCTTAACAGTTTCTTCACCTCTGTGGCATTTCTATCCTAGTCATCTTTGTCAGTGAATACCCAGTTGAGACTGAGTGACATCTCATTATATTTTATTCAGAAATGTGTCTCCATTGCCCTTGCATCATTTTGCCTAGCACATCTGAAAGTGATGTGTCAAGGAAAACATATACAAAAATGTACCTCACTCTCTTTTTTACACCCATTGAGGTCATATATCTAATCCTTCTCAAAATCCCCCTTTTGGGTGTACTGTCATATAAAGCTGCATTATTTCCCTTCACCCAGGCTGTAAAGCGAATGGGTGTTTTATAGTTTGAAGGAGAATGCATATAATAGCAAATCAGAACAATTTAACTAATTCTCTGATCTATTCATAGCAAGAATTATGATACTCTTGGCTGGCACAAGGAAGGAATATGAACAGAAAACAGGACCTAAAACTTACAAATTATCATTTTTCATACATCCTATGTTATCTCAGAATTTTTCTTCGACATTCTGTAAGAATGTTTACCAGATGTATGTATGAATATAGGATTCAAATGTATAAACAAGCACATAAAACATCAATCATACTTTTACTGATAATTATTATACTTGACAGTAGATCTCACTATTTACATTACAGATGATTGGGTCTGGGATCTAACAGGTTCAGCTATGGCATTATAATCCTTTCAGCTATATAATTACAGTGCATTATGGGAGAGAAACAGCTTTACAAGAAAATAAGACCATGTTAGCATATCTGCCCCATGAGGCCATTTAGGTTTAATCCTGTCCTGCTGGCAGGATTGGACTGAATGAGATTTATTGGAAAGATAAAACATACATATAATTTTGAGTTTCTGCTTGTAGATAGGGACTGACTGTACTTTCAATAAAACTAAGCATTGCCACTTACTTTGGTTATATTGGGTTGGTAGTGATATTTAATCTACAGACTTGGTTAGCCATTACTTGAAATGCAGAAAAGTTTCCCCCCCCCCAGGGGGCAAAAACAACTAAGTAAAAGCTATGTTCTTAATAGGTATGCATTATATTGCCCATGATTAGTCTCCTTTATGGAAATGTGAAATAGGAAATGCTCTAATATAGAAGAGCATTCTGTTGATTTTGTTGGATGAATAAGAGAGCTTAGACCAGATATAAACCTTATTATTTTCAGCTGGATCTTGAATCTAATTCTAATTATAAGCTCATGGGTCACAGTCCAGTTGTAGTTGCTGGCAATTACTTTGCATGTGTCATCAGTGATCATGATTTTATCTTTGTTGTAATTTGTTACCAGGATGTGATAAATGATTTACTTGGATTCTTGAAGTATGTTACTAGCAACGTACTGATGGTATGGTGGGGGTGCAATGGCCTGCTGTGTACTACATCACTTTCAAGGAGAGTAAGTTTAGAACATTATGCTTCAAATTACCACAGAGGTTATCACTAGATGTGTGATTATTGTATACACCTGGATGTCTTGCATTCATTGTATTTCATTTCTTACAAAATATAACAATAACATTCATATATAACATCAAGCCAGTATGATATGTAGCAGTAAAATATATTGAAGTGATAGGACAGGATAGTCAAAAAATTATTTGCTAGAAGATAAAACAGTCTGTAGAAAAGATAACTGCATCTCTACTGATTTTGAGATACCATAGAAGAGCTGACTAAAGTCTACATGATAAGGAATGAGTATTTAAATAATTGTAATAATGTCTGAAAAAGATAGTGAGTGGTGGCAATGTGTTAGTGAAAGGTTACTCTATCAGAAGCAGAATAGGGAGCTTTGAGCCATTTTGTTAAATGTGGCTTGCAAGGCAATTATACGTTTTGTGACTGACCAAAGTGAAACACAGAGAAGAAAAAAAACTGGAGATGAGTAGACACTCTGCATGTATCCTACATCATCGAAACAGTCCAGAGCAAGGATAAAGGAACTTTGTAAGAAATATCATGCCACCAAATGACTAGGCATCTGGGTAACTGATATTGCTGTCACCTAGAGAAAATATACAAGTTCTGTATGAAGAGGAAAAATACATAAACACAATTTAAACATCTTACATCTGTTCCATTTATGTAAAAAAATGCTGTTGAAAAAACAGACATGATAAAGAAAAATTATGCAAATTCATTAAACAAATGCAAAGCAAATCACAGGACAGTATGAGATACAAAGTCTTTAGGAAAAAACGTGACCACAGTGTAAATGACATCAGAAAAATAAGCAATGCACATTTAGAAAATTAGTTGGCTTTGACATTCTTCCCCTCTGCTGGAGTACTACTGGAGTACCATCTACTGTAGAGCTGACCATTTAGATTAATTCAGTATACACTATAGACTTTAGTTCAACAGTAGAACAGTGGTCAGATGCCATTTTTGTTGAGAGTATTCTATAAAATTGGAAAAAACACATTAGAGAAATATAACAAATTGTACTGTATCAGATGATCAACCCTTTGTTTGCCTTCATAAATATATGAGTTTTGGGGATGCCTTAATAGTAGGTAAATGGTATACTATATGCACTGCCAGAAAGAAGAAGAAGAATGATCTTCCACTATACAATATGCATTCAACAGCTGTTTTTTGCATTTCTCCAAAGAATCAATTTCAATCAATTATGACGAAAAAAGTTAATTTGGCTATATCTTTATTGCTTAGTCTGGCACTGGGGAGTTATCTGGCTGATCTTTATTCCAGCAATAATAAACTTGTTAATAAAAGTGTAACGTCATAACATTTTTGCAATTGCAACTGCATATCCTGTGAGAAAATAGATGACTCTTTTCATAACTTTGTATGCCTTAGTGTGAAACAGAATGTGTAATTATTCAAAAACGTGAGTAAATTCTCTAGAAAGTACCTTGATGTTGACAAAGGGATTTCCAAGGAATCATTGTTCATAGATGTATACTAGTCTAATGACCACAAGAGTCTTTTTAAGCCTGGCCATGCATCAAAAATCTCTGACAAGTTATGGTACCTTTGATAAGTATAAGCAGGGGCCTGGGGTGCGATACATTTACAAGAAGAGGCTTTGTTGCCAGTGTATAACACAATACCATGTGTAGAGGGAAAAGGTGAGACTGCAGCTGCTGTTAAATGTTTCATAGCAAAAAAATGACTGATGCTGCTGATGCTTGTAAGGAGTCCCCTGTTTGGTGCACTGTTTCAATGTCATATTACTCCTTGTAATCTTCTGCTTTTGATTGTAACTCACTATTGGTCTGCCTCATGGTAATCGCTTCGGGTCAGCTCTACCATTCCATTTACCAGGTCAAATCTGAATGAGTTCTCTCTAACTGCTGGGTTAGAGAGATGATCTTGGAGTTAACAATCTTGGCATCACCTGCAAACTTCAGGCACGACTTGATTCTCTGAAACATGGCATTAGCAGGGGACTCTGATAGGATTGCACTGCCTGCAGTCTTTCAAGAATATCTAGTTCTGCCTGTTTATCAGACTTCCAGGAGGTATTGAGGAATGTGCTCTCTCTCTCTCTCTCTCTCTACGTATATATATATATATATATATATATATATATATAGGTCTACTTTACATGATTGACAGCTCAAATATTTGACTTTCATATGGCTGAGACCATATCATTGAACATTTGAAACATCGACCATGTAAAGTAAACACTAAAACACACAAAAAAACCCCACTAACTCTGTTTAGCAGGGGACAAGCACCCCTGCACCCCAAAACCCCCGCAACTTAAATATACCAACTCCGAGATTGCACTACATTGCGATAACGGGAGACTTCCCATTCCACACTGTATGGAGATCTCCATTCAGATCGGTTGAGCTTTTGAAAGTTCGATCATATGGTCTATGCCATATGAAAGTCGAACTTTTAAAGGTTTGACCATCTGAAAGGGACCCATATATATATATATATATATATATATATATATATATATATATATATATGTATATATATAGGGGTTAATGTCATATGATTGAGTTTTCAGAAACTCGGACTTCATATATTTGACTTTCTGAAAACTCAAAGCATTTGCATGAAGATCACAGTATAGTGAGGATCAGGGAATTTACTCTTTTGTCTTTCCTCCACTGTAGGTCAATCTAGGAGTTGTTATATATAATTTGGATGGGGTGCAGAGGGGTTTGCCTTTCCTGCAAAAACTGTAGATTTTGTTCTTTTGTTTCACTTGAGTTTGTATACATATATATGGATTGCTTTACAAAAGGTCAAATAACCAGAAGTCTGAACCTCAAAATACTGAACACAAAAAATTTACACACACAAAAAAATGAAAAGGCAAAGAAAAAATAATAAATCAGCTTTTATGCAGGGGGAAGTTAAGCTCCTTGCAACCCCTATAACCTCTGCTACTTGTATATACCAATTCTGAGATCACATTCCGTGTCATACGATAAACTTATAAAAGCCTATACTATTCAAAATTCCTAGATTTCAATATTACAAAACAGTTCAGACTTTAACAAGTTTGATCTTATGGTCTAGACCATAAGAAATTCTAACTTGTAAAAATTTGAAATTTAGAATTAGATCTATATATACATATCTATATATATATATATATATATATATATATATATATATATATATATATATATATAAATATGTATATATATATGTGTGTGTGTGTGTGTGTGTGTGTGTGTGTGTGCGTGTGTGCAATCATCCCAGGTTTGACTCATCAAAATGGGAATTCACCACTAGTTTAATTCAATTCCCATTTTCTGGATCACATAGTAATTGTATTGGGATTTTATATCTGAAATCATTGAGCAGTGGTGAGGAAAAGGAAAGTGCTCTTTTTCTCCACTGTTGGCCAATCTCAAAGCTAGTATTTTAAAGAAGTATAGATCAGGGGTGCTGGGTACAGAAAAGACTCTTCTTGTATTTTTTTTTTTTTGTTTTTGTTTTGATGTATCAACTGTTTAATTTTGTGAACCAATATAATTTAGCTCGATGTAGTAGATATTTGATGAAAGCAGGTCTAATTTCATATGTGTGTGCATGTTTAAGAGTGTGCGTGTGTGTGTGTGTGTGTGTGTGTGTGTGTGTGTGTGTGTGTGTGTGTGTGTGCGCGCGCGCATTAACATGTACGTATGTGCTCAACATGTCATAATAATAATAACAGTAATAATATTATTGTATGGGGGTTAGAATTGTTCTATTAACTAATGCTGTCAAACTGCCAGTAGCATGAATACAGAGCTTAACAGTGTAGTTTACATGCATTGTGTTGTAGTTTAATGGTAAACATATGTGAGCAGTGAAGCAGACAAGAACAATCTTTTGCACTATTGCTCTGTCTGCATGATGTCAAATGACTTCTAGCAAATCTTTCTTCATGCAAGCCTTTCTACTGAGCACTGTAGCTCATCTGGCATTTAACTCATTGCCCATCAGTTAATATATATCAAACACAGGATAATACATTGTCACCTAATTAGATTCAGGTCAGACAGTTTTTCATATTGTCAGTGTCTTGGAAATATATTTTCCTCATCCTTAATTTGTGCAAGTTGTTGTTTGTCTTTCGGCTTTTTCCCGGTAAGGGGTCGCTAAAGTGGAACTCCGGTCCGCTAATGATTGGCAGTAGATTTTTACGAAATGCCGTGGTGCCAGCTCGATACCCAACCTTCAACAAAGGCACGCCCATTTACGCACGCATGTCTTTCGAACTCTACCCAGCCGCGGGGAGGACATGCAGACTCCACACGGAGGGCACTCCCAAGCCAAGCCGAGAATCGAACGGGAGAACCTCTTATTGTTAATTTGTACAAGTATGTATTAAAATTCCTGGTGGAAAAATATGTGAAATTTTTAATTCATTTATATTATGAACATCTTCAAAATACAGTTTCTGACAGTTTATTTTAACTTTCCACCACAGTCAATATTGACACCATTTCTTAACTTTCCTCATCTCAGTTCACTCTTCTCTTAGATGCAGTTTTATAGTTCTATATTAAATCAGGACATTTTGAAGCTACCTAATATAGTGGTCATAAAACGTGTTCTGTTCTCTGTGCTTCTCGTTTTATTGTAGAATGTGTCAAGTAGACTAGAATATTTATAGGGAGTATTTGGTGCATATACTTTCAGAAATTAAATGGCCACTGTCTTTCACATAGTATTACTGCTAAATAGGGAAATGAGATATGCTGTTACATCAAAGCACTCTTGTCAATACCCTCAGACTGACTTTTTAAATGGAGGTCTGACAAGGTTTTAATTATGAC
The DNA here is from genome assembly GCF_019279795.1 of Protopterus annectens. Lineage (NCBI taxonomy): Eukaryota > Metazoa > Chordata > Ceratodontiformes > Protopteridae > Protopterus > Protopterus annectens. Next base: position 121,774,209 of record NC_056729.1, read on the forward strand.
AACCCACAATTATTTGTACTTTTTGTTTTTTAACAGGATGGTCCTTCTGATTATTTACATACTTTTCTGAGGTTGGACCTATTAGTGTGTGATTTTATTTTGAAAAGTATAAAGTACTATAATTCATTCTAAGCACTTTTGTCTCATGATTCTAAGTGTGATTTAGAGCTAGAGGTGGAAGTGTATCCTGACACTCAAATGCCCTGGTCAACATCCACACCCTTTGGTGATCTGTGTAGGTTCTTCTCACCAATGGTCCTCAGTCACCTTTGGAAAGGTACATGTTTATTAAGTGATTTGTGGTGGTGTCATTTTACAAAAGAAAAAAATGTGCACTCTTTACTGCTTTATTGAGTAAGTGCCATGCTGTCTTCTACTGCCTAGGTCAAATGTATTTTTTTTTTTTGCTAGATATGATTGCAATCAGTGAAAAACATAACAATATTATTCTAATTTGAGGGCAGACATCATGCTCTCAGGTGTATGAATTAAATTTACAGTTGCCACTGATAAATTCTATATTTAATTCCAAGGCTACATCGTTGTGGGGTGATCACTTGGGTCTTAGCCAAAGTGAAGCATTCTACATTCTGTAATGTGTTACAAACTCAGAATGAGAAAGCAGATTTTCCAAAGCACAATGCATGAAAATATGTCAAATGCTATTTATACAGATAATCATGCATATAACTCATACTTAAATAGCTCACGGAATATTATAAATTCTAGTGTGTGGACTATTAATTTGATATTTCACCTGAATAAAGGCACATTGTGATGCAATATCTATTGTCAGTGTGTTCCAGCAAAAATTTGGTTCCTGCTTGGCAACACGATGCTGCATGCTTCTTTGCATCTTTTCTTTAACATGCCTTTTTTCTTCCAGCCATTCAAAAAATGTTACTTAGGCTAAATAACTATTCAGAAATTCATAAATGTCTATTCCAAAAAACAATATGTGAAGAACCAAACCACAGCAAGAAATACCAGGAATGACAGCATAGAAACTAGTTTATTGCTTGTTTATGTACCAATCCTCTGGGGACCTATTACATGGGGTACATCAGACCTAGGATAGCATAACATCCTTTAAAAGGTTATGTAAATATTACCCTGCCTTAATGTTGAAACTACCTCTGCTATGTCTGAGACTTAAATGGTTAAAGCTTTGACTAGATTAAAATAAAAATATCTAAGGCATTATACCTAAAAATATTTAGTTTATTGCTTGTTTATGAACCAATCCTCTGGGGACCTATTACATGGGGTACATCAGACCTAGGATAGCATAACATCCTTTAAAAGGTTATGTAAATATTACCCTGCCTTAATGTTGAAACTACCTCTGCTATGTCTGAGACTTAAATGGTTAAAGCTTTGACTAGATTAAAATAAAAATATCTAAGGCATTATACGTAAAAATATTTAGAATTAGGCAGCACATCCCTAGCCCTTGCACATCACTTTAATTAAATACACTGACTTCATATTTGCACAAATCTAGAGAAAGGAAAATAGACAACATGCATCATATCACTCCACAATAACACTATGTTCCCAGCACATATGGAAAATTTTTGGCATTACATATATTAGGAATCTTTGAGAAGCAGCCTATGTGTTTATAAATGTACTAGAGGTACACACTAATTCAGCATACTCTACTGTGTAACTGGAAGATTTCAAGTATGCAATAAGATACGCAGATGAAGGCCTACACCATGAACATGATTCACAAGTGGATGAAAGATGGAGCATACTTCCTAGGCTAGGGCTACATATCTGTGTATGTACTTGTGGACTACTCAAACAGAATTACTGCAGGATGTTCCTGATGTTGCTTTATCATGTGCTGAGCTTAGCAGATCATGACTGTACATGGACATAAATAGAAAAAGCTGAAAGAATGCATGCAGTGTAGTAAAATTATACTATAATGTATTGCTAGTTAGGCGTACAGTGCAATGTTGCATATGTGTTAATCACTACTGTATGATCCCCTACTCATATACATGTAACTGTTCTCCAGCCAGTGGGAATCACATATAAGATGGATCCACCAATCTTAATAATGTAATAATACAATCTTCTCTACTGTCATGTCATCCTCAACTAAAATATCTGTGAAATGACCCGTGTCATGACTGTAGTGAATGATAATTATGTGCTGTCATCTACAAATGACTGTCATTCCTATATTGAGTAAGACCTACTATTATCACTACTGAAATCATTTTCTCATATCAGGAATGCAAATGTTACTTTTATAAATGGTGTCCACTTATTTATAAGCAGGATTATGTTTCTTGTTCTAGCTGGTGGTTTGGGAGGTGGGATCATATGCAGCCTATGCTATGTGTCCTGGAAAAAGCCTACAGTAAATTAAAAAAAACACATTGTTTTTAATTGACTGCTCACAATCCCAATGACAACAGCTGAAGAACATAGTATGGATTGAAATATAACAATGCATCAATTAAACAACAAATCTAATGCACATAGTTGAAAAAAATATACATTGAACTGCACAGGCACATACCTCAAGTATCTAGTGCACACACACACACACACACACACACACACACACACACACACACACACACACACACACACACACACAAAACATTAACAAAATACATAATTAAATACAAATATCTATCTCCTTACAAAGCTACGTATCAACAAGAGAATTCACTGACACAGGAAATGAATTATGTCTGCTCAAACTCATGCTATCTGTATCACAACGTTTGCATGCTGCCAACTTGTAAGACAACCACCAAGCATCCAGTTCAGATGATGAGTATATATACTACACCCAAACATACGCCAACTACTCATAGTGCAAATGAAAACTATACATCAATAATGCAGCATTTTATCACCTGCAAAACAACAGCACCAACTAGACAACCTACAGAAAAGGTTTTATCACAGCTTACTCAGAGGGATGTCCCAACAAATTCAAATTTGCATGCACTATAGAAATAGGTAAGGAGATGTAAACATGCTCACAATACCTTATTAGTCAAACACAATTCTATTGGCCTAAGTCAAACAAAAATTTAAATCTTAGCTGATATATTTTAGTGAGGAGGAAACTCCTTTCCTTGTGCTCCAAATATTCCTTAAGTATATCAACTAACTCCATGGATGAACCACAGTGCCACAGAGTCATAAACTCTTACCTAACATACACCAAATTCCTGCACTTACGCTACAAGATGATGCACTCTTACCACACACTGACCAACTTTCCACATTATGACTAGAGGACATTACACTCTTCCCCACACTTTGCAACCTCTCAGCTCAAGAAATGTAAACAAAGACCGAAATAATGGGGAAACAGAGCCCAAATATAGGGGCAGTTATTATATATTGCTGTTATAAACTTTGAAAGTTATTAAAATAGCAGATTTTGCATTAACATGAATTTTCTGAAGGGAAGGAAGTTTGAAATTCAAATGTCTGTTATATTTTTACTTCAATCCCCAGTGATTTCTCAGAAAATCAAAACTTTTATGAGGAACAGGACAAAAATATGAGGCAAAACTCTAGATATTCTGCAAAAATCTGGACAATTGAGAGGTATGATCTTATCATACATACACCAAATAAATACCTTAACACTACAGGATGATACATTCCTACCCCATGCCAAATCCATGCATTACCACATCAGGATGGTACAGTCCTACCATACATACACAAAATCCCTGCATTGACACTACAGGGTGATACAGTCCTGCCACATTTACAGCAAACCCCTGCATTAAAATTTCAGGGTGATGCATTCCTACCACACATACACCAACTCTCTGCATTAACACTTTAGGGTGATACACTCCTACCACACATACACCAAATGTCTGCATTAACACTTCAGGGTGATACATTTCTACCACACATACATGAAACCCCTGCATTAACACCTCGGGTGATACAATAAATTCCTACATTAACACCACAGGATTATGCATTCTTACCACATATACACCAAATCTCTACATTAACACCACAGGATGATACATTCCTAGCACACATACACCAAATCCCTGCATTAAAACGTCAGGGTGATACCTTCCTATCACACATACACCAAATACATGCATTGACACTACAGTGTGATATATTCCTAGCACACATACACCAACTCTCTGCATTAACACTTCAGGGTGATACATTCTTACCACACATGCACCAAATCCTTGCATTAACCCTACAGGATGATACATTCCTAGTACAGACACACAATCCCTACATTAACACTACAAGATGACACACTCATACCACACACATCAAATCTTTGTATTAACATTACAGGGTAATAAGCTTTCCACCAATACATCAGTCCCACCATTAACATTTTGAAACAGAACTGAAGAAACATTTCTTAAATGATAACAGGACTCAATAACTTTTTATATTAAAATGAAAAGTTGACAAAGCAAGACTTAACCAAGCACAGATCTCCTTTAGGAACACATTGATCATTAATTGCTAATGCTTCTAATGGAGGAATGTGTTGCTTTTTTAAACTGACCAAGAGTTATACCAATGCCGGCAGTATATTTCCACTTTGTGCTCAGAAAGGAAATGACTGTTGCAAAGTACAGTGGGGGATTACTTACAGCAGACATCTGGCAATGCCTTTGGGCCAAACCAGCATGTCACAGCACAATTATGTCTATAACAGGAGACATAACACTATATGCACTATACCCACTGTTATGGCAACACTTCAGGCATGATAGTCACTTTTACAGTCCTTATAGGATCTGGGTGTACTATTCACTGAGTGTGAGGTTCTAATGTGGTTCTGCTTTGGGAATTTCTGCAATGCCATGTCTGCATAAATTTCCATTGAAAACAGTTAATTTAAAGGATGTCCATGATTTGTTTCAGTCTGCTCACTTACGATTAGAACTTGTATCTAGTTTCATTGCTATCATTGTTGGTAAAATACATTATTGAAAGTGTAACTCTACAGCAAAGGGCATTGGAAACAAAATGTACAGTACTAATTTAATGTTACAGATGTAATGCTTAACACTAAACTTTGTGACATGATATCCGTACTGACTGAACATTGTACATTTCTTTAAGTAATCCTCAAAAGATTACAAATCATGTTTACCAAGCACTGTTAAATAAATCTTTTTCATATCTTGAACTCTAATTTAGTAATATCTTTAAAGATAATAATATACACAAATACTTTAAATTATAGTAATAAAAGAGTAAAGAACCATGTGTTTTATATTATAAGCACATACAAATTACTTAATGTTGTTGTTTTTTTTTTAGTTTGATAACTACATGTCTAGGTGGAGAAGGGCTGTGAGCCTTTGGTTTTCTGCCCTGAAGTCCACAAAGGCATGCAGTTACCCATCAGTAACTACTACTATATTTGGCATTAATGCTTAATTATATTTGCTGGATGGGACAGAAAAGTACTCAATAAATATATGGTCATCTAAGTTATGATGGCTTTTGGGCTACTGGTTAAAAGTAAGACGCTTAATGAGTGCAACATTAGCATAACTTCCTGCACAGTGTCACTCTGTAAAACCACAACAAAACACCAACCATAGAATAACGTATACTAACGTTGGCTCAATAGACCAACATAGCATGACTAGTTGTACTTTTTGTACAAGCGTGCTCTATACAATTGTACAGTCACAACAGATAACAACAACACTGTGACGTACGTTCCTGTATTTGGAACACTAACTTCATATAATCATTAAAGAAAAATAAAACTCTGTGTATTTATACCATTGCATCAAGAGCTCAGTTGTATTACTTTAAAATCAATGCTAATATCTGATAAACACAGTCCTCTTATATTGAGGATATAATTTAAACAGCTTGCACCAGTTCAGATTCAAACCTATTATCAACAACGTGACACATAAACTGGTTTACATCTCTGCTTTGTTAATACTGCATTTATTGTACATTTAGAGCATCTGTTTCATAACAGGTTCATTAACTACAAAACTTCAGGTATGCCATATGCCTGCCTGAATTATGCACTGATTTCCTTCAAGTATAAATTTAGTCAGTGTAATGCTATGGAAATATGTTTAATGTCAGAAGCAGCTGATATTCAAAAAGTCTTGGTTAGTTTTTATTCATACTCTTTCAACTAAAGAAACACGGAGGCCAGAGAAATTTGAATATATAGACATATTTTTACGTCAGTGTTTCCTTAGATTGCACAGGAACAGCTGAGCAGCAGAGATAAGGAAATGTTTATGGAACATAAGGCAGACTACAGCAAGCAGAGACTAAACACTTCAGAGAAGTTGAAATATTGAATGCTGACAGGACAATCCACAAAAGTACAATGCAAATGACTGAACACCTACAAAATAATAAGATGGAACATTTGAATAGGTTCATCTTACCCTATTAGAGTTCCCCCTTTACTGCAACGTTTGACTGAAGTTTAAAATCTGTTCACAAATATGTTAAAATGGAAATATGGATATAAAAACTATATCATTAAACGTGACTTACTCATTTATTTTGTGAACAAAAGAGACCCTCTAAGCCAATGGTTCGCTAATGGTATCCAGGCTATACAGCAAAGTCCTTGTCTTGATAAACTATATGAATGATGTTACTTTTTTTTTTTTTTTTTTTTTTTTTTATCTCCTTCCAGCTGGTACAATAAACTCAAAATGTTGTTGTTGTCTTTCGGCTTTTCCCGGTTAGGGGTCACCACAGAGGAACTCCGGTCCTCTAATGATTGGCAGTAGATTTTGACGAACGCCGAGGTGCCAGCTCGAAGTTCAACCTTCAACAAAGGCACACCCATTTACACGTCTTTCGAACGCCCACCCAACTGCGGGGAGGACATGCAGACTCCACACAGAAGGCACTCCCTGCACTCCAGCTGAGAATCGAACGGGAGAACCTCTTGCTGTGAGTCAAAAATGCTACCACTGCACCACCGCGGAAAAAACTCAAAACATTGATTACATTAAAAATCAAGAGCATGGGAGACAATGCCCTCTTCTTGGGGTGGTTGAGGATTTTCAGTGAAGAAAATAAAAATATTTTCAAAAACATTACCGGTGATAGATTTTACTAGTGACAAAACTGTTTTCAAACTTCTGCCATGAAGGGGAAATTGTAAAGTGGAACTTCAATAAAATATACAGTCACAAATTAAACTCTACAGGTGTGAGTATCTATAAAGTTACAAAACACAGTTATATAACATGAATGTAGGAGGAAGCCTGTGACAGAAATTCAAGGATTTTTTGTCTACTTTAATATTAAACAAGCCCCTAGATTTAGAAACACTTGCAGCTATGAAGAAGCCTTCAGGGTTGAGGCTTTCACATTATGGTAAGCCTTTCCAATTCAGAGGTTAGTCTATATGAGATTTATCATAGCTATGGCCACAGCATGGACATCAGTCTTACTGGGAAAGCTAGATGCTAATGAGCCATGTTTCTTCCCCATTAATGTCAATGGTTCCATACTAACTTGGTAGATCAGTTCATAGAATGCCTGTCTTGAGTTGTTTTCTCTAGGAGGAAAAAGTTGTCTTCTTTGAGTGATATTCACTCATAGAGTACTTACTGCACAAATATGTATAAAACAGCAGTGGATGTGTGTGTGTGTGTGTGTGTGTGTGTGTGTGTGTGTGTGTGTGTGTGTGTGTGTGTGTGTGTGTGTGTGTGTGTGTGTGAGTGCTTGTGTCAGTGTGTGTTTTTACATGTGTGGCAGGTGTGTATGCTACAGCACTTTATGGGCTTATAGGTTCATAGGTAGGTACTAGGCTATCTGCCCAAGGACATTTATAAGCCTAGCCAGAGTGTGTCAGCTTTCGCTGTCCCATTGATTAATTATCTGAGCCTCTGTCAAGAAGAGCCAATGAAGTGATCCTAGGGGTGTATTTTCTGCTACCCATCAACTTGTCAAGGTTTCTCATGAAGAGTGTTATTGAGGAGCTCTGCCTAATGTAGTTAGGCATTTTGTTCCAAAGCATGGGGAGTCTCTGTGACAGAAATCTATCCCTCCAGCATGGTCTCTTTATTGTTGTGGCGAGGTTTAGCTCACTAGAGCGAGTGGCTCACAGTGACTTGTATTTCTTTTGGTGGTGCATGTCCATCAATTCTGAGTTGGACATGGATTTGTAAGTCAGGCAGAGATCACCTCTGAGTAAGCGATATGCCACTGAGTACAGCAGGAGATTTTCCAGTTGGGCTGCATAGGACATATGTTTGAGGCCAATAATCCTCTTGGTGAGGTACTTTTGTGGTCTTTCCAGCTGTTGGAAGTGTCTTGTGAGGTACATCCCAAATGGGTCATTGTACTTTATGATAGGTCTGATGAGTGATGAGTAGAGGGGCACTATAACCTCTTTATTTCTAGATGTGAACTCTTTAGTAATTAGATGGGCTACATAGAAGGATTTCCAAACTACTTTGGCAATATGATTGTCAAAGGAGAGATTACTATCTACCTGGGTCCCCAGATCTCTTATTACCTCTTCTGTATTAAGGAGGCTGCCACCTATGTGGTAATTCATGGGTGCTTTATTTTTCCCATATGGGATGACTATGCATTTTTTGGCATTTAGCTTGAGGCCATGACTTTGACACCAGGTGTCCATCTCAGTAAAGCCCTTTTGGAGAATGTCTGTCAGCCGGAGAGTCAATTATGGCTTTGAGTTTGCAGTCATTGATGAACTTGGTTAGCCATAGTCCTCCTGTGTTTACCTGTACGTCTGAGAAGTATATGCCGAACAGTAGGGGTCCCAGGACAGAGCCTTGTGGGACAATACTTGTGACTGGTTTACAGTAGGACCTGGAGCCCGCTATTCTTATCGTGTGAGTTCTGTATGTAAGCCAGCTGGCAACCCATCTCATGACGTAGGAGTTTATTTTCAGGCTGGTGAGTTTTTCTATAATTCCCAAGTGGGGAATGGTGTCAAAAGCCTTGGCGAGAACAAGGTAGGCTGTGTGAACCACCTTTCTCTCATCTATGGCCTTGGTGACTCTCTCAAAGAAGTCAACTAGGTTTAGTAGGCATGATCTGCCCTTACCAAAGCCGAACTAGGTTGGGTCAAGTGTATGGAGGTTCCCAATGTCGTTGTTAATGAGTTCCATGATAATGCGCTCCATAGCCTTGCAGACCAGGCTAGTCAGGCTTATGGGGTGATAGTTACCCGGGTCAGTTGTGGCCCCTCCTTTGAGGAGCAGAATAATCATTGCTGTGCACCATTCTATGGGCACATATCCTGTGGAGAGGCTGAGGCTGAACAGTGTGTTTAGGTGGGGGGTTAGTTCATTCTGTAGTTTGTGCAAGATGCAGCCTGGGACACCATCTGGCCCCATTGATGCTGTGCTTTTGGCTTTTGAAAGGGCTGTTTTCACCTGTGCATCTGTGATAGGCTTGTAGGAAGAACACTAATATAGTTGTGTCTGACAGCAGAGGCTTCATTACAGAAAAAGGGTAATAAGACATGAATGAAGTGTCTCTCTGGGCTGTTTTTCAATGTCTGTAAATAAGAAATTCTGATCATCATAGTAGCTGACCAACATGTGTTAACAAGTTAGTGCTGGCAGCGATAATCTTTCCAAATCCTATCAAAATTCATCAGCACACACGTAATTGGTGATGGTAACAGATATCGTTCATAAATAATGCAATATATTTCAATTATATTTGTAGAGTAATGGAGATGAAGATATTGTGCATTTTAAGCAAGAGGACAAGTGAGGAAGTCAGTGCCAAAAGAAAAAAAAAATAGTAAGCATGAATTCAAGCAGTCAAATAGAATTTAATGGAATAAGAAATCTGCTTGTAAAGAATTAAAATAATTCATCAAATGCTCACCCTGAGATTCAGAAACAGTTTTCTTATTAGAGTGGCTGCCTTTATGTGAAAAATAGCAATGGACAGGATGGGGATTGTTCAATGACATATTAAACTCAATTGTGTAAAACACAAAAATGACATGGAAATGTCAAAAAGACAACAAGATGTGCAACTGTTTCCAATTCTGTTTTACAAAACTTACATTTCTCTGTTTTACCCACATGTTCAATGGACTTAGTAAACCAACGTACACATAGTCCACTATCTTGGGCCGCCAATATTAACCTTTCATCTTTTGGTTTAAATTTACCTCTCCATAACCATTCCTGTGTTCGCTCCTGATCAACATGAGGTTGTTCCAAGAGTTTTCTATACTTGCAACTTTACTGATGCATTTTCCACATTTCTTGCCTTTTCATCTGATCCTTCACCTTATATTCTTTCCTCTGTTTTTTTGGCACATTCTGTTGCTGCCTGATTTTTATCTACTTCTGGTTTGAACTCCACTCCCGCTTGACATCATTATGCTACTGATAAACTAATCAGGGAAATCATCTCAGATTTATATTTCTTATGTTTCAAAACTTTCATTATGTTTGGGTCTTGAGAGGTCAACAGATATGTATGCACTCCCACAATTGCAGATCTATGCATGTAATTAATTTAGAGGAAGCCCATACCTCCTTCAGAACAGGCAATACATATTGTTGCTATTCACTGATTTTTATAAATCATTTGGTGAGCATGAAGCATCCTTCTTGTTTTCCTTTCTAATCTATCCAACACATTTTGGGGTGGGTCAATCATTCCAAAACTGTAAGTTAGGACAGGAAGAGCAAACTGGTTTATAGGTTGGATTTTGTTCCAAGATGTCAATGTGTTTTCAGGATTAATTAAGGTCTTCCAAAGTATCCCTTAAGTTTTATTTGCAATTGTTCATGTTTTATTGTTGATCCTTCATCAATTCCCAAATATTTATACACTCCCTCTTGCTCAAGTTCTTTTATATCAGATTCTTGTTCCAAACTGATGTTTTCCTGGTGCTGCAGTTTTCCTATTTTAAAGGTTGCTTGTGCATATTTATCAAGACCAAATGACATTCTTATATCACCTGAAAAAAAGTTTTAATCACTTGCAGTTGAACTTTCTGTTCCTCATCTAATGAACTATATAGTTTTAAATCATCCACAAAAAGAAGATGAGAAGCCTTTGCACTTGTTGTTTTCTGGGAGACAAAGTGTAGCCATGACCTCATTTGTTAAGTAGATAATGGGCTAAGGGCAAGACAACTGCAGTGGTGACAGAGAGTCACCTTGGAATACCCCCCTTTGAATTATTATCCCTGAAATAGCAATTTGTCCTTTATTATGACTTAACTGAAAGTGGTTTGACACTATTTCATGGTCTCTGTAATGTAAGTGATCAGTGTAGGGTGTATCTTTTACATTTTTAAGCTCTCTTTTATAAATGAATGCGGGATACTGTCAAATGCTTTTTTGTAGTCTACCCATGCCATACTTAGATTTTTCCCCTTTTTACAGTTCTCCATTAACTATTTAACAACAAATGATCCTTTGTTCCATATGACTTTCTTTTTTTACCATTTTGTTCTTTTGCCATGATTGAGTTTTCTTCTAAATGACTATAAACTTTGTCAGCATCAATTCCACTGTATAAGGCATGTTTATGGTCTATACTTTTTAGAATAGCTCTTAAGCAGGAGTAATGTTTTTGCTGTTGTTAACTCGGCTGGTGTCTGTTCAGGGTGTGCATATGAATAGTTAATATTCATGGCTAAATCTTCATGTAAAGATGCTAATGCTTTAAGCCAGAAGTTAGGTACTGCATCTGGGCCTAGGGTTTTCTAATTAGGAGCTTTCCTTAACTTTGTTTCAGTCTCTCTGGCCATTACTTCATCCCATTTTATATCCTGTACATTTGAACTTCTTATTCTTTCTTACTTTTACTTCTTTTCTCCATTTAATATATTTTTTATGTTCCACAGGATCTTCATACATATTTCTCCAAAATGTTTTCTATTTATTCTTTGTTTGGTGCTGTTTAAATTCCTTTTGCCTTGTTTCCCAATTTTCTATAAAACTTTTTTGTGTCATCAATGAATTGCTGATTGTACTTTATCTGCATATCTTCTAAGTTTTTCTGCCTATGCTGATATGTTATTTATTATTTTATTTAACATTTGCTTGCCAGGATAGTCCGACTGGACAACAAGTGTTGGTTTTCAGCGGAGTCCTGGGGAGAAAGGCTCCATCAATTTACAGAGACAAGAAAAATTTACAAAAAAAGACATTAAAGAGTAGTAGCATACAGACTGTAGACTTTACAGCCATTAGTATTTCCCCTTTTGGTTGAAAATACAAGTGTACAAAATATACAATGAGAGTAGATTAGAACCTGGTTGAGCACTGCAAGATATTTTAATATTTGCGATAGTTCATGACAGTTCCTGATCTGTTCTGATACTGCACATTGCTTTTATCAAGACTATCTTTCTGAGTATTTTTGTAGAGCTGTTCCCTCTTCAGTTCTGTCATAACAGTGACACATCTTGTCTTAATTGCTTTATGGTTTTCTTTGTTCGATACTTCCATGATAGCATTTGATTTATCCGCTTCCTTTCCCTTACTACCCTGTGTTTTTGCAGTAAGGCTTTATCTGTTATTAATTTAGCTGAACAGTAATATATCTTCTTTCCTTATCTTATATCGAATGAGTCTGTCTCTATGAACAGTCCTAATTACTGTGGTCATTTGTTTTATCAACCTTCTAAGTTTTAGGGTTTTATTAACTTTCTGTAGTCTCTTTCATTGATCTTACTGTGTATGTCCATCTCTATTAAATCAAGCAAATCTTCTCTTAGATTATTTTATTCTAAACTGGGGCACATTCTTTGTTCTCCATTTCCTGCTTGCATTCTATAGAAAATTCCAGAGCATTCTCCTGTGCCACATTCTCTTCAGTTTCATCCTGTGTCATCTGATGCTCTTTCATATAAGAATTCACTGGCCTATCACTCCCAAATTGACTCCATCAGAGTTGCCACAGTTTCTTCTTCCTTCCCTTGCTGTACAACTCCAAGTCAACATTTATACTGGCTTCCTGTGAAAGGCTGCAAAATATCTTATTATGGCAACTGATGAGATGTTTCTTGCACCACTGTTTTTTCCTTAATTTGGGGATTGACTGCTCTATCCTCATGTGATGTTGTCAGACTTAGATGTTTTTTAACTAAATCCTTCACTTCACAGGTAATCCATAACCTCATTTTCTATTTCTTTAAATTCTCCATTACTAATCATCTTTCCTATTTTTCCTCTTTGTTTTCTTATTTTTGATATTTGACTAGGCCTCTCACTCCCAACCTCTCCACAAAATACTGACTGAAGCAGCACTAGCTTGACATAAAATGTCCTGGCACACAATTTTTATGAAGTGTTAGACAGGCCATGGAGTGCACATACTCAAGACTGATTCCCTCCTGAACCATTCATGTGTATGCATTGAGGAAAACATGGGATCCAGAGAGAAATATCTGCAAGTGTACTTTCCCAGCACCCAAACATGTTAGTAATAACTTAAGAGGCTCCCAGAACATCTGGGGTACACATAGTTTGGGGAGATTGAGTGCGTATGGATGCAGCCTGTATACATTCATGGCCTGGATGGCTGCTGGATAAACATAAAGGGTGTGCATATCTTTATGTTTTTGTAGTGTGCTCCCTGTCCAACTTCAGCAAACAAAACCCACATTTTTACACTCACAACTTCTACAATAATCTCTGTAGCTATATGACTGCTACAAACTAATGTACATGTGAAATATGTCCCTCACAACAAGTCATCACCCAGACAATACAGCTTCTGTTGTGATTATCACCCAGTACAACACTTCCTGATACTGTTGTACCAATAGTCAGTACGCTGAACACTCATTTATTGGGCTGCAGGTAGGCATGCAATGTAACAATGCAGAATATTAATACCTTATGTGGAATGTAACTTGCAGCATGCCTTACCCCTACATATGCCCTGCAATGGTAGCAGTACCTCACACATTGTATATGGTCCCCAACACTGTGGCAGTTTTGCTGTCACTTGAAGCAGCAATGTATCAGTAGACACTGTTGTGGATATCATAAAGCAACAAATAACTACACCAGCACAAAATGAGTAAAAAAAAAACATTCATCACTAACTTCTTTTCAGAAACACTTGCTGTTCATATCTTTGTTGCCCTGCTGCAATCTTCAACAGTGTGATGAAACACATAGCAGAAGTAGATGATTTTATTCTGCACTTTTGAAGCTTCTAGTGCAGTCATTATGCTATTACATTGAATGTTCCTGAACTGCATATTAGCCAATGCCAGGATAAGAGGCTTACTCGGCCATGTAAACTTGCAATGAGCATGTCCAGGCAAGTCAATTAGCCTTGTAAAGGGTCTATATTATATGTCCGAAGATTTCTAACTTTGAACACCATATATGATCGACACCATATGGTCAAAGTTAGAAAACTTCGAACATTTAAAAAAAATAAATAAAAAATAAAAAATGAAAGTAATAGGTTTAAAGCAGGGGAGCAAACCCCTCTGCACCCCCACACCCCACACTCTTTAAATATACCAACTCCAAGATCGCACTACAGTTCGGTAAAGGGAAATCTTCCCTTTACCACATTATAGTGCCGTCTCGGAGTTGGTATATTATTATTACAGCTGATAGTTTTGGGGTTTTTTTTTAATGTACATTCGAAGTTTTTTAACTTCGACCATATGGTGTTGATCATATGGTGCTCAAAGTCAGAAATCTTCGGACATATAATATAGACTCCTTGTATTGACATGAGGCAATACACTGCAGTTTTACAACTAAAATAAGCACTAAAGCACAAAACTGTTATCACAGTAAGTCACCATGATGCTCGCACACTCTTTCCATGCCTGTGCTCACATCCTTGCACCATCATGCCATGCTATGTATTTCAGAACTGTACAATGTTGACACCATGAGTGGCCAAGGTATACTGCTGTCCAATGTTTTGTGACACATGTCAGCACCAGCCACATATATGGCTGTTAGGGGGCTACCATAGTTCTCAGGTCAATATTAAATCAGCGAACGCTTAAAAAAACGAGCGCTGATTTATCGACCCCATGTAAGCGAAAGCTTACAATCCCGAACACTTAGAACAGCAATTTTTTCCCCAGGGAAAAAAAAAATCACTGTTCCAAAAAAGAAAAAATAAACTTTAAAACATTACATAAAGTGGGGGGCTTCGCTCCCCACACCCTCCTTACTTAAATATACCAACTCCAAGACCGCACTACAGTGCAAAAAATGGCAAAATAATGAAGGTGGCCAAGCGATTTCTTTCCCAGGGAAAGAATTCACTTATATGCCGTTTTGGTATTTTGCCATTTCATGCTTTCAAGTTCAATTCGAAAGAATGCGTCTTCGATCATATAATAGGGAACCTAGTTCTCTGGGATGCCACCAGGTGAATTAACATGACTTCCAAGCATACTGATATTGGTAGAGTACTATGTGGCACGCTAAGGAAAGTAAAATCTTCCTTTTCTTGCTTTGTAGGGATCAACATGAGTGCTTATTTATTTATTTGATTTATTTTGACGTTTGTTGACTGGGTTAGTCCATCTGAGTAGAAGAATCCCTTTTTCAGAGGAGACCCAGGGAGAAAAGCTCCAGTAGTGTAAATTTAAAAAGTTACAGATGTTACATAATCTGAAATAGGCAACGTGATTCAATTAATTACAGAAAGGTAAATAGATAAAAGACAATACCTACAGGACAAAACTTGACATTGCTTTGGGGTAGAAGTTTATATTATAGCCCTGAGGTAAAGGTTAGTAATGGGTTTGAGTACTGAGTATTGAGTATTGAGCTTGACTGGAGAATCCTATTAACATCCCTGGAATAAAGTGGCTGCTTGACACAGTCTTGCCAGGGTAGTGATGGAGGCCACTGGCATACCTAACTCTGGAGGGCATTGTATGCACCACTACAGTGATCTAATGAGGTGTCATTATGTCACCCTGACCTTCTGCACTATTTGGAATATGAGGTCTAATCAGAGGCCTCTGAGATGTATTATGACTATGAAAGATTTATCAATGTCCTACTATTTACCTTAAAGGTATTTGGGATGTTAGTGGTCATTTAATTAATGACTGCTGAATTTCTTTTTATTGCTTTGCAGCTCAGGTGGGGATCATGCAGAACACCCTTGTATTCCACAGCAGAATGGCAGGCCTCTCCAGGTGAAGGGTTGGATATGATCTTTTGACCTGTTATGTAGTGCTCTGAAATATTAATTCTACTAAGGTCTGACCAGTAACAGAGTTGGCATTATTATCTCTTGAAGTGTTGTATTATTTCATTAAAGTACTGCAGTATACATATTACCACTACAACATATCTCATAGCTAGCAGTGAAATGAAAACAGTAATTTACTACAGTATTTAAGCTTAGCACTGACAGATGTCATACTTTGTATAGCCATAACTGAATTATTAAGTCTCATTTCTTTAACTATTGTAAATATATGCATACACATTGCTCTGCACATCCACATGCAGAACACATGTGCTTACTGGTTATACACACTATTTTTTTTGTAGTAAGGTAACCACCTATGTCTTCCTCCAGTCCATATTTATTTGTGGCTAAAATGGAGGGATGTTGATACAAACCTGAGCTGTACAGAAAAATCATGGTACAATTTGGTTATTGGTGGGCGTTATGTTTTAATGGGTGGGGGATAGTACCAGGTTTGCATGGGTGTGCTGTGGTGAAGCTAATGTGGGGAGTGCTTTGAGGGGAGACTTGCAAAGGAAAACCTTTATGTTGTAGCTTATGTTAGGTAGTAGGTGTAGACTCCTTGGCAACATGTTGCCATACTTCACTCTCACCATATGCATCTGTTGGCCATGCTTTCACTTGTCATAAAACTTTTTATCTTGCTACACCCATGTTATGTGGGTTGCTGTATAAAAGATAACATTAAGTATTAAATTACCTGTTTAACTGTTGTAGGCTACACACTCAAGTGTGATAGCCATTTATGTGCATCTAAAGTGTTTTTTATTGTATCTGCTTTATTTTCTGAAAAAAAAAAAAACAAAAAAACAAAAAAGTATAATTGTTTTCCCACCTTTCTAAGCTAGTATAGTCCAGTTTTCACATTAGTGCCGAATTCAGAGCTGTGTTACAAGTTTCTGTGTTTGCCCATACCTTACTTGGATAGAAGGAAGGTTCTCTGTTCACCTGTGAGAGAGGAGAGCTTTGAGCAGCCTATCTGTCCCAGGAGGAGGGGTTTCAGCCCAGAAATTAGTAGTTTATTGGCCATTTTGGGCTAATTTCAATCTCTTTTATTTCCCTTCTATAAAACCCACATTTGCAAGGTTTTTGCACTTGCATAAAGCTCAGCAAGCTCCTGCCTGGTGCCCTGCAGAGTTCTACAGCAGCAAAGAGACAAAAGAGAGACTTTGGAGTGATTAAGTATTATTTTTCTGCATTTACTTTCTGCCTTTAACTAATTCCACCTAAAACGCCAATGTTTTAGTGTTTCTGTGATTTAAAAAGCTTGTTTCAGCTACATATTGTACTAATTTTAATGCTTGCACTTTAACAAAGTAATTTTGTGTTTAAATTACCTGTTTAACTGTTGTAGGCTATACACTCAAGTGTGATAGGCATTTCTGTACATTTAAAGTGTTTGTTTTTTTTTGTATCTGCTTTACTTTCTGAAAAAAAAAAAAAAAAACAAAATCAAAAAAACAAAAAAAACACCCACATTTACACGGTTTTGCCTGCCGGCCAGCGCCGGTTAGCTAGGGTATAACTATTCTTGGCTCCACAGAGTCTACTCTTTAATTTTTTCCTTGGAACTAGACAAACTTTCAACTTAAGCACTCAAACCATTCATTGTCAGCCCAGCACTTGCTCAAAACTCATAGCAAGCACTAATAAATCTTAGCACTAGACCCCCCTATACTGTAGAAAAGGACAAGGCTTTCTATTCGACCTTACCAGCCAATCAGTAAAACAGTTCACTGTACCAATCCAGGCATGTCCAAAGGGCAGTTTCAGGTGTACTCTCCGGTCCAACTGGTGAATCTGGGCATTTTGAGGCAATGTTACAACTGCCTCATGTAGAACATCAACCCTCTCCTCCTACAACCAAACACTAATACATGTGAGAGATGCAATTATGCAGCCAAACTGGAGGCTAAGCTCTCTCACCCCAAGACTGGACCAGACACTCAAGAGGAGAAGGGAATTATTTGCATCACACCACCAGTCTCACATAGACCTTTGAAACCAGCACCGGCAAAAAACGCATATAAATACACAAAAACATAATTGGAGGCTCTTAATAAAAATCTGCAAAAGCAACAGAGACCTCCAAAGCAGACATCCAAGCAACTCCCACCCCCCCAACACAAACTATGAAACACATACTTCACAAAACCAGTGTGCCACGCAATCACAGCACTTATGGCAAAATGACATACCCAACACACTAGTAATAGGTGACTCTATAGTCAGGCACAATGATGTCCCACTCACTGGGCTGAAAAAGGAGAAGGTTACTGTTAGCTGCCTGTCGGGTGCCAGGATCCGCCACATAACACAAGCACTAAGGTCATTCCAAAACAAGTACAATTATGACTCTGTCATTGTCCATGTTGGTGTGAATGACCTGAGCAATACCTCCCTGGCCTACATGAAAAGAGACATGGAGGATCTTTCTAACTCTCTAATCACATAGCTGAGGCCAGTATGACCCTGACCCTGAGTAGCATCCTGCCCTCACCAAAAATTATACCACAGTATAAAGAAAAAAATATCAATTTCAACAACCGGCTAAACTTCTGGTGTCATTCAAAGGGGATCCAGTGTCTGTCAGCCTGGGATGACATCCTCGACAAGCCACACTGCTTTGCTAGAGATGGCTTGCACCTGTCACCCTTAGGCTTTTGAATACTGGCCAGGGCTCTTGCCACCCCCATAGTGTCTTTTTTAAGCAAGGCTCAAAAGACAAACCCACCGCCATAAATAGCACAAGTAACAAAAAACTGAGGGTAATGCTACTCAATGCCAGAAGTCTAAACCTCAAAATGCACGCACTCGAGGCACTCCTCAGTATGGAGAAAATCAATATATGTGCAGTAACAGAAACCTGGTTTAAGGCTCCAGAGAGCACCCTAGCACTACCAGGCTACAACGGCCACAAAACCCAGACCGAAATACAAAAGGCGGGGGCATATCCATATTTATCAAAGATACCCCCACATCCAGGTTAGTGGAACAGCACGATGCTTCAGAAATCACCCACGTGTAACTAACAATGGGCAAAACTGCAATTCAAATTGTAGCTTGCTACAGATCACTCACCATGTTTCATTACCCCCATTCTGCATTTCTGGAAGTACTGGGAAACATAAAGGTCCTACCAAACACCCTGATATTGGGTGATTTCAATTACCCAAACATTAACTGGGAGAACTACTCACATACTAACTCCCTTGCCCAACATTTCCTAGAATTTATAAAGTCAAACATCCTGGATCAACTGGTCAACACCCCCACCAGAGGTGAGAACATATTGGACCTGGTCATCACCAACATGGGTGACCAGAGTTCTACACCAGAGGTCAACCACTCGCTGGTTAGATCTAACCATAAACTAGTCACGCTGGATATCCACATTTCGGTCCCAACCCCGGTCAAAGAAACCACTGTGAAAAACTTTTCAAAACCAAACTTCACGTTACTTAAGATCAAGGTGGAAAGTTTTGAAGCCCCCATGCCAAAGGATAACGCTGTCCAAGCTGCAAAATGTTTTACTAATGCACTCTATGGGCACCTACAAGAATGCATGGATCATGCTATCCCAAGCAAAACCAAGACTCACTCCTCCAAGAAAAGCAAACCAGTCCGGTGGACCCCTGCCATAAACAAGCTATACAATAGAAGAAGGAAACTAGTACAAAAGAGATAACAGACAACATGTTCAACATTAATTAAGGATATTGTATATATAGGATCACAAGATGTTCTGTATTTGTTACACTGATGAAGGCTAGGTTAACTCCTTAGTCAAAACCAGTTTATGTATGTACATATGTTTTATGTCTTATTAAGTCAAAACCATGGCCTCAAGCTAAAATACCAAAAAGTGCATAGCCACCCCCTTTACCACAAACTACCACATAGGTGGTAACCCCCTAAATATGGAAGAAGTAATAAGGGATATGGGTACCCAAGTAGATAGTAACCTCTCCTTTGATAATCACATTGCCAAAGTAGTGAGAAAATCCTTCTATGTGGCCCACCTAATCACAAAAGGGTTTGCATCCAGATCAAATGAGGTCATTGTGCCCCTCTACACATCACTCATCATACCCATCATGGAGTGCAATGCTCCATTTGGGATGTACCTTACAAGACACCTGCAACATCTGGAAAGACCACAAAAGTACCTCACCAAGAGGATCACTGGCCTCAACAGATGCCATATGCAGCTCGACTGAAGAATCTCCATCTGTACTCGGTTGCATACCGCCTACTCAGAGGTGATCTCTGACTGACATACAAGGCCATGTCCAACCCAGAACTGATGGACATGCTGCACCTAAAGAAAACTATATCCCCTTGGGCCACATGCTCTACGGATCTAAACCTCACCACAGCAATAAATAGGATGTGCTGGAGGGATAGATTTCTGTCCCAGAGACTTCCCATGCTCTGGAACAAGATTCCAATCTACATTACACAGAGCTCCTTGCTAACCCTCTTCAAGAGAAACCTTGACGAGCGGATGGGAAACAGAAAGTTTACCCCAGGGATCACTTCAATGGCTCTGCTGGACAGAGGCACAGGGAACTAATATAAGGGGTGGCGAAAGCCAACACATTCCAGCTAGGCTTATAAATGCCTTCGGGCAGATAGCCTAGTACCTACCTATGAACCTATGAATATATTTATGCAGCACCTGCTGATAGCTTTGTGAGATCAGTAAGGTTGCTTCTCTGCCTGTGCTACACCACTATGCCATAATGGAAATGCTGGATTGCATTAGATTTGCAATGAATAGCTCTACATGGAATACCTCTTAGCATGTCTCTTATAGGAGAATCACAGAGTAACTGTTTCACACATTAGCCATAATGTCTGCCAGCCAACTGTTCCATGCCATCACTGTAGCCCCCACACCATCACATTCAGTCCAGGCAAGGGGGTCAGTGATACTGCACATCTGCCCACATACCCTAGCATAGGGATATCGATAATCCCCGTAGGCAGGAATATCTGACGTGGACTAATATCATATCTACTGCTCCTGAAGTAGAACATTATATAGCACTCTGAGTGAACATATGTGGCATAAGTAATGCTAGTGTCATTTTTTTCTCTTCCTCTCCCTCTCTTTGTCACTATCCTTCATTTGGATATTTTATTTGCTTGCAGTTGTTTTATTTCTATCCATTTAGGTTACTGTTTCTTGCAACATCTACCATGGCTGGGCCCTTGGTGCAACACAGGTCCCCATCATGTCACCATGCCAAGCCTTCTCCTGCCACCTCTTCAGCTGGATTCAGGTCTGCCTCCCAATCAGGTTCAGCAGGCAGCAGCCTGGTGGTGTACCCAGTACCTCTGATGTTCCATTATTGGAGTAAGTGCTGTTGTTCTTTCCTGTGGCATTGTTAGAGATTCAGAGTTTGGCACCCAGTGGCAGTTGGTAGAAGTGGTAGGGGAGTTGGTGGCCTGATAACTGGAAGCTTAAAGTGGCCACCTGGAGAAGCTGCATGTGCAACTTCAAATTCCAAATCATAGTATGCTTTTAACTTCACCATCTCAAATGGGATTCAGTGAGGAAGGTAGTAAGAGTGGTGGCTGAACTTTCTTCGGGTCTTGCCTGGGCAGCGTGGAAAGAGGATATCCATCACTTCCCACATCTGGTGTTGCCCTTCCTTGTGTGTCACATATCTCCCCTGTTTCTGTCCAGTCATTCCCATCTCGAATATTTTCCCTTGCTCTATATGACTGCAATTCCATTGTCAACTACCACTGTGTGTCAGCACCTCCCCTATTGCTCTAGGTTTTAAGTTTCCTTGTCTACCTCTGCTATCAGCCCTGTGCTCTGTTTCTATTCCCTGCTTCCCCACAATTCCTTTCCCATCATTCATGTTCCAGAAAAAGAAAACTGCCAGGTTTTCTTCAAAAGATATACCCTTCGTCCCCATCTCCACTCCCAGTCTTACCTCCCATGTGTCCCTCTGTATCTTCCTCTGCTTCGTTTATCCCTAGTCATACTGCCCTATACTCAAGTCCCTCCTCATTTAGTGTAATAAAATAGATATAAAAATTGCTATGGGTGATTAGCTGCAGCTTAAAGCCATTTGTAACAAATTGTTATGTAGTACATATGAAAACTGATAGGCATGTGACTGTTAATTGCTCACTGCTTTTCTACACAGCATTATGGGCCACAATTGGAAAAAATAGTATTTCAGTATCAAGTCTACATTTGGCAGTGGTACTTTTTTAATAGTAGAAGCTTGAGTTGCAAAATACCAGTAAATTGATAATTACCATTGTGTAACTCAACATTTCAATGGTAGATTCACCATGACTGTTGTAGGAAAGTTTCTGAATCCCAGTGTCACTGTATTCATTTTACAAGTCTCCATTTTTTTTCTGACGACAGTTTAATTTTTTATGTGTAGTGACTTGTCCACCTTTTTTCATTCAAAAGAGTGCACTTCGTAACTTTTGGAATTATGTTTCTCTGCAGCTACTTTATTTTTACAAAGGTTGATTTATAAGAAAGGTCTAACAAAGGGTCCCTTGCTATAGCTATAGTCTTTTGAGACACCCCCTTTATGAAATGGAATGCAACCACACATCATGTTGTCACCCTTTGTCACAATGAGCCCACAGTAGGTGCAAAGGAGACAATGTAGTATTAAATTTATTTACATATAACCAGGAGAGAGTAAGTGGGAGGACACCACTTCCAGAGATCTGTAGAGAAAAGGCTGTTGTGTAATACATAAATTAGTTAAATTGGAAGCAAATTAACAGCACACAAAAACACTACAGAGGTATATATAGAAATAGATGTATACACCTATATAGATATATATATATATATATATATATATATATATATATATATATATATCACTATAGGTTTATATTTATCTCTTTATCTATTTAATCTATTTTAATCTATCTATATATGCATACATGTGTGTGTGTGTGTGTGTGTGTGTGTGTGTGTGTGTGTGTGTGTGTGTGTGTGTGTGTGTGTGTGTGTGTAAGGGTTGTATTCATTCTGTCATACATTCATTTGCATGAAAAAATGAACTGCAGGATCAGTTGAACTCTAGATTTATTGATCATTCGTTATGTTGGATGTGTGCTTTCTCTTAAGCTGTTAAGTATGCTTTGTATTTGGGACATGTGTATGAGTGTGATTGCATGTGTGTGTGTGTGCGTGTGTGTGTGCACGTGTGTGTGCGTGTGTGCATGTGTGTGCCTGTGTGTGTGTGCGTGCGAATGTGTGTGTGTGCATGTGCGTGTACGTGTGTGTGTGTGTGTGTGTGTGTGCGTGTGTGCGTGTGTGTGTGTGTGTGCGTGTGTGTGTGTGTGTTTGCATGTGTGATTGCATGTGTGTGTGTATGTGTGTGTGTGCGTGTGTGTGCACGTGTGTGTGCGTGTGTGCATGTGTGTGCGTGTGTGTGTGTGCGTGTGCATGTGTGTGTGTACATGTGTGTGTGTGCATGTGTGTGTGTGTGTGTGTGTGTGTTTGTGTGTGCGTGTGTGCGTGTGTGCGTGTGTGTTTGCATGTGTGATTGCATGTGTGTGTGTATGTGTGTGTGTGCGTGTGTGTGTGCACATGTGTGTGCGTGTGTGCGTGTGTGTGTGTGCGTGTGTGTGCATGTGCATGTGTGTGTGTGTGTGTGCATGTGTGTGCACGAGTGTGTGTGTGTGTGTGTGTGTGTGTGTGTGTGTGTGTGTGTGTGTGTGTGTGTGTGTGTGTGTGTGTGTGTGTGTGTGTGTGTGTGTGTGTGTGTGTGTGTGTGTGTGTGTGTGTGTGTGTTTGCAGGTTAGGGTTTGAGTAAGGGTTAGGGAAAGGACTAGATTTAATGCTTGTCTGAGTGTTTGAGGGACAGTTTAGTTCATTTGTTTAATGGTGTATGTATATGTATGTGCGTGTGAGAGAGCCCTTCTTGTTTAGAGATAGTAATACAGAAAGGGTTTTTTTAAGGTAAGGTGTAGGATTAAGATAAGCACATATTCCTAAAGTAGTTACCTACCCAACTTACATATATGTGTTAAACCAAACCTTTCCCCTGCTCATAACCTTAAACTATATCTTAAAAAAGACATTGTTTAATACTATCTCTAATCCAAGATGGAGGTCTTTACTGCAAATATCATTAAAGGAAGCTACTTTCTTTTTGTGATCTTTACTATGTTCTGTGTTTTGAATCTTTGATAGCATGATTCTTGGCTGTATCACATTGATATTTTCAGTTTGATATTGAAATACTGCAGTGAATAACACTATAAACACACAAGTTTGATTAAAAAAAGAAAGAAAAAAAAATATATATATATATATATATATATATATATATATATATATATATATAGACCATTGACCATGCTTAAGCCATGCTTATCATCACGCAGCTTTTCTAAATGTAACAATTTTTTATTTTTAATTAAACTGTGGTTTCAGTCACCGGACACATTTTCACAGCAATAAATGTAAAAGGTATGACTACTCAGGGCTCAAAACTGGAATCTACTGCACTGTAGGTTGTGACTCAACCTATCAAGCCACTTGGACAGTTGAAAGAACCAGTATATACTAACTTATATGACTAAGGTGCCTGTTAGCATTGCTAAGCACCACACAAATAGGCAGAATAGATAAAAAAAAAAATGATTACATCTGGTTTCTACTTTTAGATATATGGCAGGTGGCAGGTGTCTGCTATATATGTATAAATGCAGCTTGACATTGCTAAGCAGAGCATTGTGTCCGAGTTTTTATACTGGGAAAACTAATTGTAAGTTAAAAACAAGAACACTGCACCACTTGTCATCCATTAGACAGACGGATAAACACAACGCATTATTTCAGCATGTTTCTAGCTTTCCAGATCACACTTTTGTTTTATGCTTATACATGTTCCACAGATGAAAAAAGGGAGGAGGTACATTGCAGAATTAAGATGGCTGATACAGTATGGCTGCTGATAACCCACCTGGGTTAAATAGTTCTGTACCTTTAAAACCAGCCCTAAAGAAAAGGCTGGTCAAGTATAGAAAGTGACTCGTTGTTTTTAAAATTGTTTTAGTATTTAAAGACTGTCATGGTTATGTGGAATTTGTCTGATGAAGGGTTTTTTAACCTGAAAGCACTTACATTTTATAATAAAAGATTGCTACCAGTTTGAACTTTGTTTTGTTTGTTTTTGGATCTGTTCTTACAAGACGGTTGAGAGGAGTCCTTAAGGGAAGTTAAGAGGCTTGTGTTTTGCTACAGGATCAAGTTATATCTGTAAGGTAGCTCACATCCTGGGCAGATATTCATGTGTGTATGTGCCAAACTTTAAGGTACAATATAAAAAAGTGTAAAGCAGGATTGTGCCTTGATAAATAATCCTTTCCAATAAGTGTGAAGTATTTCTGTATGTACTGTGAGTCTTTTCCAATCTGACAGCAGTCAACTGTTAAATTAACTGCACATTTTCCCTGGAGACACACCTTGTGGGTTCTAAACCTGTGGCAGCCAGCTAAGAAATCACCGGCTGTCTAGTCTACTTAATGTACATGAACATACCTCTCAGCTGTCATGACTTTTTATTTAATGGCTAATGCCTCATATGTCTGGTCCTTGATTAGCAGATAAATGACATTACTTGGAATGCAATTTATTGGCAAATCCATTTACAGAACACCTCGGTAGTAATGTATGAGCACCGTATGTAAAACAGTCCCCTGTAGTTGTGTACCTGCATTTCTTAGTGCTTAGCCCATACTGCCCCCATGCTAACAGGTTGAGACGTATGTACATGCAATTTCATCTATGCAGGAATTGGAGTCACTGTACTCACAACTGACAGTGCACACCTGTAGAAGTATGTATTATTAGTCTGTGTAGTAATATTACCTTCGAGGTCACTAATGGCATAATTTTCTCTCTCTCTCTCTCTCTCCACCCTTTATCTTCTTTAATTTATTAATGTTATATATTATTATCATTTAATATTAATATATTATTTTAAACTAACCGTTATGTTGGCTGTATGGGTTATTTCATACTGGTTTGCTGTTAACAGCCTTACCATTATGTTATTTATTGTTGTGTTCCTCATAATATACCTTAATATGTATTTTGAATAATCTATAATATCTTCCATTATGTTAAAAATTTTGGAGTGAGTTGGATGAAGTGGTGGTGAGTGTACCCAAGGGTAAGAGACTGGTGATTGGAGCAGATTTCAATGGGCATGTTGGTGAAGGGAACAGAGGGGATGAGGAAGTGATGGGTAGGTATGGTTTTAAGGAGAGGAATGCAGAAGGTCAGATGGTAGTGGATTTTGTGAAAAAAATGGACATGGCTGTGATGAATACATATTTTAAGAAGGGGAGAAGCACAGGGTGATGTACAAGAGTGAAGGAAGATGCATACAGGTGGATTATATCCTATGCAAGATGGCCAGTCTGAAGGAGATTGAAGACTGTAAAGTGGTGACAGGAGAAAGTGTAGTTAGGCAGCATAGAATGGTGGTCTGTAGGATGACGTTGGTGATCAAGAAGAGGAGGACAAGTGCGAGAGCAGTGCCAAGGATCAAACGGTGGAAGTTGAAAAAGGGTGATTGTGAGGTGGAGTTCAGGGAAGAGTTAAAACAGGCACTGGGGGGTAGTGAAGAGTTACCAAATAGCTGGGTAACTACAGCAGAGATGGTAAGGGAGACAGCTAGAAAGGTGCTTGGTGTGACATCTGGACAGAGGAAGGAGGACAAGGAGACCTGTTGGTGGAATGAAGAAGTACAGGAGAGTATACAGAGTAAGAGGCTGGCGAAGAAGAAGTGGGATTGTCAAAGAGATGAAGAAAGTAGACAGGAGTATAAGGAGATGAGGAGCATGGCAAAGAGAGAGGTGGTGAAGGCTAAGGATAAGGCATATGGAGAGTTGTATGAAAGGTTGGACACTAAAGAGAGAGAAAAGGACCTGTAACGATTGGCTAGACAAAGGGGCCGAGCTGAGAAAGATGTGCAGCAGGTAAGGGTAATAAAGGATAGTGAGGGAAACCTACTCACAAGTGAGGATAGTGTGATGAGCAGATGGAAAGAGTACTTTAAGGGGCTGATGAATGAAGAGAATGAGAGAGAGAGAGAAGGTTGGATGATGTGGGAATAGTGAATCAGGAAGTAAAACAGATTAGCAAGGAGGAAGTACGGACAGCTATGAAGAGGATGAAGAATGGAAAGACTGTTGGTCCAGATGACATACCAGTGCAAGCATGGAGGTGCTTCGGAGAAATGGCAGTGGAGTTTTTAACCAGATTGTTTAATGAAATCTTGGAAAGTCAGAGGATGCCTGAGGAGTGGAGAAAAAGTGTTTTGATCCCTATTTTTAAAAATAAGGGTGATGTGTAGAGCTGTAGTAACTGCAGAGGGATAAAACTGATCAGTCACAGCTTGAAGTTATGGGAAAGAGTGGTAGAAGCGAGGTTAAGAAGGGAGGTGATGATTAGTGATCAGCAGTATGCTTTCATGCCAGGAAGGAGCACTACAGATGCAATGTTTGCTCTGAGAGTGTTGATGGAGAAATATAGAGAAGGTCAGAATGAGTTGCATTGTGTCTTTGTGGACTTGGAGAAAGCATATGATAGGGTGCCTAGAGAGGAGTTGTGGTATTGTATGAGGAAGTCAGGAGTAGCAGAGAAGTATGTAAGAGTAGTACGGGATATGTATGAGGGTAGTGTGACAGTGGTGAAGTCTGCAGTGGGAATGACAGATGCGTTTAAGGTGGAGGTGGGATTACATCAAGGATCAGCTCTGAGCCCTTACTTATTTGCAATGGTGATGGACAAGTTGACAGACGAGATCAGACAGGAGGCCCCGTAGTCTATGATGTTTGTGGATGACATTGTGATCTGTAGTGAGAGTAGGGAACAGGTGGAGGAGACCCTGGAGAGGTGGAGATATGCTCTAGAGAGGAGAGGAATGAAGGTCAGTAAGACTAAGACAGAATATGTGTGTGTGAATGAGAGGGAGGATAGAGGAATGGTGAGGATGCAGGGAGTAGAGTTAGCGAAGGTGTATGAGTTTAAGTACTTGGGATCAACAGTTCAGAGTAATGGTGTGTGTGGAAGAGAGGTGAAGAAGAGAGTACAGGCAGGGTGGAATGGGCGGAGAAGAATGTCAGGAGTGATTTGTGACAGATGGGTACCAGTAAGATTGAAATGGAAGGTCTACAAGAGGGTAGTGAGACCAGCTATGTTGTATGGGTTGGAGACGGTGGCATTGTCAAAAAAGCAGGAGTCAGAGCTGGAAGTGGCAGAGTTAAAGATGTTAAAATTTGCACTGGGTGTGACAAGGATAGACAGGATTGGGATTCAGTATATTAGAGGGCCAGCTCCGGTTGGACGGTTTGGAAACAGGTCAGAGATGCGAGATTGCATTGGTTTGGACATGTGCTGAGGAGGGATGCTGGGTATATTGGGAAAAGGATGTTAAGGATGGAGCTACCAGGTAAGTGGAAAAGAGGAAGGCCTAAGATAAGGTTTATGGATGTGGTGAGAGAGGACATGCAGGTGGTTGGTGTGACACAGTAATATGCAGAGGACAGGAAGAAATGGAAACAGATGATCTGCTGTGGTGACCCCTAATGGGAACAGCTGAAAGAGAAGAAGATCTTCCATTATGTTAATACACACATTTGTTTGGTTATTACTTATCTTACCTTATGTTTATATTTAATTTACTACAGCATGACGAGGTAGTCCAGTTCCAGGTGATCCACCTACTTTGGCTTCCCCGGCCGGGGGACCAGGGCCCATCATGTCTGGCCCGCAACTTGGTGATGTCCTCTCTGCTGCCCCTGCATTATCTGTGGTGTTGGATAGTTCCACCCCACAGGATGGGGCTGGGCTTCCCCTCTGGGAGCAGAGGTGGAGGGGGGTGATTTTGTCACCCATCAAAAACTGCCAGGTATGATGCACAGGGTGCTCCGATTAACTGTCTGTGCACCCCTGTGCCAGATGGAGAGCCTGTCATCCTGGTGAGGCAGCCTTGCCCCAGAAGCTACCGCATGGGCAGTGAAGGAGCAGTGCTGACAGTATCATGGCTGAGAACTTGAGTCACACTGCTACTTTGTCGATGCTCATTGGACTGGGATTCCACAACACCCTCCCCAACCAAGGTGTTCACCCCTCTCTTGTGTCACATACCAACCCTGTCTGCTATCTTGTCTGCCTTGTTTATCTGCAAAAGCTTCCTCACCTTGCCAACTTACCTCCCCTACACATACCTGTGTCCCCTCCCCAGCATTCCATTCTTACCTTAAAAACAAAAACTGGCACCTGTCCCAAAAAAAAAAAAAAAAAAAAAAAATATATATATATATATATATATATATATATATATATATATATATATATACATAGCTTTCCATTTTGCACACATGTCCACTGGACACACTTAATTTGTTGCAATTGGCTTGACAATGCAGTTATGTTGTCATCACCCCTCTCTGGGGGTGACAGTCCAAATTCAGCTACAAAATATATGAAAGTGCACAGTTGTTGCTGTTGAAGAAATGGATAGTTGTGGTTCTTTCCTGCACCCGTCCTGCACATCCCTTTCAGCCTTTCCCTGTGTTTTCCCCTGCTTGCCGCCCTTTTCACCACTGTCCTATCTCCCCATTTTTCTTTTCTTTAAAGATTTTTTGCATGAAGCAGCATAGCGTGACACATCGCTTAGCTATGCAAAATAGCACTATATTGATATATGCTTTTGGAAAAATATTAATCACTTTCAAAAAGTACACCTGCACCCTATTTCAAACCTACGACCATCACACCTGGAGAACAGTGGATCATCCCATCAAGCCACACAGCCACTAATAAACACACCTGTTTTAAGCAAAACATACTAATGCCGAAGTTACCCTCATTAAGCGTGTTTATTCAGTGATGCACATTGCGCTGCACCACGCAAATCAGCTAAGAGATTAATAGAAAAATACTACTGTATTGGCATTCTAGTACACAAATACATCACTATA
Organism: Protopterus annectens; assembly: GCF_019279795.1. NCBI lineage: Eukaryota > Metazoa > Chordata > Ceratodontiformes > Protopteridae > Protopterus > Protopterus annectens. The sequence continues at coordinate 121,804,422 of NC_056729.1, forward strand.
AAGACAAGCACATAAGCTTAGACATAAGTGAGGTATCTGATAGCAGGTAACCCTGCAATTATGTCTACAGCATGTAAGAACACACTTGATAAAACATTAATGGAAAATAGGATTTTAACTGGGACTCTGGTATACAAATACAACACTCTAAAGCCATACACATAATAAGAGATGTACAGTAAGTATGGTATTTAATAGCAGACAGTTGTGGGATGATAAGTATAACATACAAAAATTCACCTGCTGGCACAGTGATTCTGTGGCTCAGTTGTTAAAATGCATTGAAAATGTTACATTTGATACACATGGTCCTGGGTTCAAGTACAGCTGTGTCTACCAATAAAAATAAATGTATGTGGTCATCAATATTAAAGTGTGATATGCATGTCTGTCTCATCACCTATTTATCCACTGAAAGCAGTACAGTTGGATTGTCTGCAGCTATGCAATAGAGCAATGGACTGCAGATAAGACTACAACATTATAAAGTGCAGAGAATGTCAGGTAATGCAGTACCATGAATTTCCAGAATCTATTGAAGTATGTACTGAAATTGTAGCTCAGTAATACCATACCGCAGTCCACAATGTTTTGCTGGTGATATCAGAGACAACCACAGCTGCGTAAGTAACATACATATATGGAGGTTGAGCTAGATGCAAAGGTTGCCAGCACACACACAACAGGGAACTACCATGACATAATATGTGGCATGGCAGTTGTCCACCTGAGTGACAAAATGGTTAATGTATACCTACCTTTTTTCTAGGATACACCAAGCATTTTGCTTTGCATTGTGTTACTGATACCGTTCGCTGACAGACTTACCTGACACACATAGCAAAAAACAGCAAAGGCCACAACACAACAATATTCAAAAAACACCAAATGAAGAAGTAGTCAAAAGGTGAGATGAAAGAGAAAATTCCATTAATCCATTCAATACATCCGTCCTGGTACCTCGGCAATTCGTCTTCAGTGGAACAAAATCTCTTTCATCGCACCTTTTGACTACTTCTTCATTTGGTGTTACCTGACACACATACTTTACTTCCCAATGGGGTGGATACCCTCAATCTGGCTCTGCCTATACCATAAGGCTGCCACAGGTCCCACACTTACTCGTAAAGCTTTTGTCCTGCAAAGAGTTCACCCTTTCTGCCTATGCCTATTGCCTGCAGCATCACCTTCAGCTTCAGCCTGTAGAAGACACATTTGTATGTAAAGAGTAGCTGCTACAGACATTCTCTCTGCCATGATGTAATAGCTGTCCCCCATTATTTTCCAACCCAACATATGAGAAATGGGTTGTAATCTACACTGAGGTCTTATATCTTGTTCAGTGGCTGCATGGGATTGGCTGATTATACTGCAAATCAGCTGTGTTCGCAGCAATTAGCATTTCAGAAGCACAGATTGGTTCAGAGGCAATCACTTGCTAACAGACAGCCATGTTAAAATGGCAAACAGCTAGCTAGGGAAACATTGTGTATCAGAGTTACTTTGCAGGGTGAACTTGTTGGCAAAACATGTATATATCTGTACCATTCAACAGAGAAATACTGTACTCCATCGGGTATGTAACCATTCTGTTTCCAACATGATGCATATGTTTCAATATACATAGGAGGAATGGGGATTACAGCAGTAAGCCTTTGTTAAAACTGTACTGATGATATAATTGATCTGCACATGTGTTACACCTACAGAGGAACTAGAGTGCACTACGGGTAGAATGCTCTTTGTTAATTAGGTATATCACTGTCCTGGAAATTTCCCATTGATAGTGGTGGTACTGCTACACTGCTATTTGTGTGACACTGCTGTTTTTAAATATTAGAAGGGGAGGTTTACACAAGTCACAATTTAATGGACTGATGTGTTGGTTGCATGATCATACAACAGTATCTGTCATGGCACAAGCAGGAATAGATACCTACTGCTACTATCCTACTCACATCCACACCCTCACTATGTCTGCATGGAGTTGAATATGAGATGTGTAACTCAGCAGTGACTGCTGGTAGCCATTTGTTATTGCTGTATCCCTACATACTATATTCCCAAATATGTGATCCTGACATATGTTCCCATTTTGTTGTCTTTCTGGAAATATGTATCCCCAATGGCAGGGCCCTTTTACAGAGGCAGAGAAAGACACTATCCTGGATGCCTTGCATCAACACCACCAACTCCTGCTGTCCAGGGGGGATGATAAACAGGGAAGAGCAGGCAGCCTTATGGGCTGACCTGGTTCGCAACGTCAATGCTATTGGTCACCAGAGTAGGACATATGAGTAGGTGCGACACCGTGCCACTGATATGATCAGCACTGCACAAAGAAGAGCAGCAGTTGTAGCTAGGGATCGTGGTGTCACTGGTGGAGAGCCTGCAGTGGAACAACCACTGTCAGCCACTGAGGAATTCCTTCTGAACCTAGGAACAAAGGACAGCTCCCAGGCATCCATCACAGGGTATGTCATAGATGTGGATGCCACCATTTCCATGCAAGAAGAATGTCCAGGTATGCCTAGCTGGATCAGCATTGTAATACTGTAGTATTCAGTGTCTCAGGGTGTACATAGTTTTATGTGGGTGTCAGGTAAATATTCCCAAATATGTGATCCTGACATATGTTCCCATTTTGTTGTCTTTCAGGAAATATGTATCCCCAATGGCAGGGCCCTTTTACAGAGGCAGAGAAAGACACTGAGGAATTCCTGCTGAACCTCGGAGGGGGGTTAGTTGCAGTTTGAATCTCATGCTTATATTGTGACTAACATGCCAATTAACATAGTATGTACTGTAAATGTGAGATATTTGGATGTATTAGCCTGTTATAGCATGACTTGAGTTGCTGTTTACATTACCTTTCCCTCAAATTTTCACAGGACCATCAAGAATCAGACATGGCCATGCTCCTGCTCCTGGTAAGCATAACACTGTTGTGTTACAGATGTAGATTTAGTGAATTGTATTTGCTAAAGTGTCATCCCAGGCCTGCTGGATTGATGTACTGTCTGCATGATTGCCAGCCTCACAGATTTTTACCAATGGAACACAGTTTACAATCATACCTATGCCTTGTAGTTGTGACAGATTTGCAGTATTTGCAGGACATCACAGCTTGCCATATGTGTCAGTTGTGCAGACTCTTGACAAATGTCAACAGTGTACATCATTGCTACTCATGAGATTCTTAATGAAGGAGCTTATTCTCTGCAAGCAACTACAGAAGTTTCTTAGAAAATAATGTCCTCAGGTCCTGGTATATGAGGTTTGGGGTTAAACAAGTCTGTGATACTGACGGCATTGTATACAGCTTAACATATATTGCAAGGTAGTACTACTGAGCACTCCAGTGTATGTATTAATGTACCATTTTCCCCTTTTTATCACAGGTGACCTGGGGGGCTGGTCTTTGTCCCCCCTTCACAACCTGATGTCAGTGTCTCTTCAGACTCTGATAATGGTGGTGGCTAAAGTGAGGCACAGCTGGGGGGGGGGGGTTGCAGGGGCTGAATCGGTCCCAGAGGTTTACATCCCTCTTCTGCCTTCATTATTGTCATACACACTCAGTATGCCTATGCATACCAAGTTCCTTGAGGCCACAGATATTGGACAGTCAGAGGGTGGGGACATTGAACAGGAAAGTGTGGCTACTATGGCTGCAGTGAGTGTTGATGCTAGCCATAGCCAATAAGATGGGGAGGTTCCATACAGGCAGATTGATAGGGGTGCTCATAGGAGGTCTGCTGTCCTTCCACCACCTATTGCAGGTGCCTTGTCATGTGTCACTAGGCTTATGTTTAGGGTCATCATGGAGGCACAAGCACATTCCAAAAGGGACTGCAGATGAATGCTCAGAGTTATAGATGCAGCATAACCTGACATCCGTGACTGCCTCCACTCCATTGGTGATACCCTGGAATGGTTGACTAATGCAGTGGAAAGATGTTGGTCTGAGACAGATCGCAGAATATCTGTCTTGGAATGCACATTGTCTGTGATGGAACATCTGGTTGAAGTTGAGTGTCAGACTCATGGACGTAGGTCAGCAACTCATCTGCTGAGAGTCCACGTGGCCATGCACAATCATGCTCCCATAATGGCAGTACATCCAGTGCTCCAGGGGAGAGTGTGCTGTCCACACCAAGATGTAGCAGGCCATGGGCTTGTGGTCCTGGGCATTCTCATGGAGGATACAGTCCCAGCAGATAGCAGTCACCCTCAGGTAGTAACGCCACTTCTGGCCATGGGCATGGAGGTGCCAGTTCAACTCCTGGCAGAGCCAATTCTCATGTTCCCGGGTGGAGATGGTGAACTGTCAGCTATGCCATGCATGGTTCAAAGCTGTCCAACATACAGTTACGTAGCTCTAGTACTGAGCTTGACTGTGCTCACACAGACACTCACACAGCACTGTCACAGTCAGGTCACCTGCAGACACGCACGGTGCATTCCATGGTCTGTTTTGCCTGCTTCTCTTCCTGACTCACACACATATGCTTGCCTACCTATTGGGTCAGCCTTCACCTCCTGCACCATTACACAACACCCTATGCAAGTGATGATACCTATGCCACATCCCTTTCATCCTTGTCATCAATGCATGGAAATGAAGCTACGTGTCTGATGTACAGGGTGAGTACCTAAATTACTATGTATTTGTTTAATCCATTGTTGCCTTTGACATGCCACTTGTACTGGTCACTGACAGATATTATGTGCTGGCAGTTGTAATGAATAAACCACATTATTTTGTGTACATTAAGTTGGATGATGTTGTTGTAATGGTTGTATACTTACACAGTGAATGGTGTCACATACAACTGTTTATGTTTCAAATTTAGGATTGTGTGGGACATGCCTATGGGTACACAGCTACAATAAACCCATAAATGTGAGAGCACAGGATGAAATTTCAGCACAGATGCAAAATGTCTTCACAAACATAAAGCAGTATAGGTGCATGGCTCCATAGGTTCATATGTGTATCACAGGCTAACAGGGAGGTTCCCTATTATCAAAGCAAATGTTCAATGTTTTGAACGTCGCTTTGTTGACATCTAAATGTCGGAAACCCCAAATCCCGAACAAACAGAACAGTGATTTTTTTTTTTCCTAGGGAAAAAAAATCACTGTGCTGTTTTCGGGACTTTGCCGTTTCCTCCACTGTGGTGCAATCTCGGAGTTGGGATATTTAAGTAGGGGGTGTGGGAGACGATGCCCTCCACTTTATTTTGTATTTGGTCTTTTTTTTTTTTTTTTTTTTCGGACCAGAGATTTTTTTTTTCCCTAGGGGAAAAAAAAAATCACTGTTCCGTTTGTTCGGGGTTTGGACTATTCAAAATTTAGCTGTCGATAAAGAGACATTCGAAACATTGAACGCTTGCTTATTTAATAGGGAAGCAACAGGGACAATGGCTTCAGGCAGCCAACTCCTGCATCTTTAATCTCAGACACAGTGCAGTACCCTTAATAAGTGTAAGCAGGGTTCTGAGAGCTGACACATTTGCAAGCTATGGAGTAGGAGATGAACCATCTGCAATTTCCCTGTGTCCATTACAGACATTTTTCCTAAATCAGTTATAATTGCCTTGTTCTGCATTCTATTGTGTAACCTGACCATGATGTGCATTACAGCAGAAGTCTGCTTCACATGGATGGGGAGCCTGTTACATATAGTGTTTAGTGTCAAGGTTACATAGCCGTCTCTCCAGCATGTTCTATTTATACTACAGTCAAGGTGCAGCTGTGTAGAACAGGTACTTCTCATGTTAGTCCTTTCTTGGATGTCCAGGTGGTACACAGTGGGTCTGACACCTCCCTGTATGGCAGCCATACACCTCCCCTCTAAAGCATGTAGGAGATAGAATACACAGTTATGGCTTTGACATGGTCTGCAATGGGCATGTTATGTACACTGTGTATTGGGTTACTGTGGGACCTCTCTGGTTGTTACAGGTGTCAGATATGCACCAAAGGTGGCATTGCACTCACTGATAGGTGTGATCAGCACCACATACAGTGTAACAATGACATTCTAGGATTTATATGCCATACCTGTCTCTATAGGTTGTGGAACAGTACATGAAACTGCACATCTTACCGATCAGTGAAAGTCAAAGGCTAGACCACTTTCTGTGTCCATATGTCTCTGACTAATGGGTCAACTGTTGGAGGTGTGAAGGCAATAATATATTTTCCAGGGGGTGGATGACTGCCAAAAGTATAATATTGTGCATTATTTGGCCTGTAGTATTTGTCAATGGCTTTGACAACACCTGAATGTGTGTGTCAGCCCATCCTGGATAACTGTTGGTTCTGTGTGGGATTCGGTGACAGCTCCTTACTTGCAATCATCTGCAAATGTAGTCAATCTGAGGTCACTGACAGTGGCCATGACTGCAGATAAGGGAATGGCTAGGAGGGGTAGTCCCAGGAATGATGTGTGTGTGTGTGTGTGTGTGTGTGTGTGTGTGTGTGTGTGTGTGTGTGTGTGTGTGTGTGTGTGTGTGTGTGTGTGTGTGTGTGTGTATGTGTGTGTGTGTGTGTGTAGTTCACTGGTGACTGGCCTCATTGTAGTGCTGGCCTACACAATACTATCTTCTCAGATAATGAGTGTCAGACATTTGGCTAGCCAATGGCTGGCATACAAGTTTGTAAATAACCTCTGCAGTGTGTCCGCAATGCTTGATGGCCTAATCTTGTCAAATGCTCTCTCAGGCCATGATAGGTGGGGTGAGTCATTTTCCCCTCATCTATCGCATACTGTAACAATCAATGAAGTCCAATGCTTAGGGTAGGCATGATCTGACCATAAACAAAACAAACTTGGTTTGGGCCAGTATCTACAGGTGTACTGCATTGTTACTCATCTCCATGATAAGTATTTTTATGGCTTTAAATGTAACATGACTGAGACATCTGAAGACACTGCTTCTCATTGCACTCTACTTGCCTTCTGTGGAACTAAGTATTGAAGTTAATTCCATCATGGTTTCCAAGAAGGTATTCATCCAACATGTCTGTGCCTGTACAGAGCTGGCCACTGCATAATGAAGGTCTGCTGTGACATACACACAAGCAAAAAAAGAGGAGGTAGATACATTTTATCTATAAAAATCCTGTGGAACATAACAAAGACGCTAAATGGATAAAATAGTAAAAGAAAGAATAAGAAGTTTAAAGGTACAGGATATGAAATGGGATGAAGTAACAGCCAGAGAGATTGAAACAAAGTTGAGGAAAGCCTCTAAATGGCAAACCCCAGGCCCAGATGCAGTACCTAACTTTTGGTTAAAAGTATTAACATCTTTGCATGAGGATTTAGCCATGAGTAAGAACTATTTATATGTGCACCCCGAACAGACACCACACTAGCTAACAACAGGCAAAAGCAATGCTATTACTTAAGAGTGAACCTGCAAGCTACCCTAAAAATTATAGACCAATATCTTGCCTTCCAACGATGTATAAACTATACAGGGGAATTGATGCCGATGGAGTTTATAGTCATTTAGAATAAAACTCAATTATGGCAGCAGAACAAAGGGACAATAAAAATATGGAACAAAGGATCATCTGTTGTTAAATAAAGTTATAGTGGAGAACTGTAAAAAGGGGAACAATCTAAGTATGGCATGGATTGACTACAAAAAATAATTTGATAGTATCCCACATTCATGGATAAAAGAGTGCTTAATAATGTATAAGATACACCCTGCATTGATTGACTACATTACAGTAACCATGAAACAGTGGCAGACCACTTTGCAATTAAGCCATGATAAAGGACAGATTATTATCCCAGGGATAAAAATTCAAAGGGGATATTCCAGGGTGACTCTCTGTCACCGTTGCTAGTCTGCCTTGTCATTAATCCTTTAAACTGTTTACTTAACAGCTTAGGCCATGGCTACAATTTGGCTCCTAGAAAAAAAACAAAGTCTAATGACTTCTCATCTTCTCTTTGTCAATGATTTAAAACTGTATAGCTCATCAGATGAGGAACTGAAAGCACAGCTGCAGGTTGTCAAAACTTTTTCAGATGATATTAGAATGTCATTTGGTCTTGATAAATGTGCAAAAGCAACCTAAAGCTGGAAAACTGCAGGCAGAACCAGGAAAACATCAGTTTGGGACAAGAATGTGATATAAAGAACATGAGCAAGAGGGAGTGTATAAATACTTGGGAATTGATGAAGGATCAGCAATAAAACATGAACAAATGTTAATAAAACTCAGTAAGGAATAAGTAAGAAGACAAATTAATCCTGAGAACAGCATTGACATCTAGGAACAAGATCCAAGCTACAAATCAATTTGCTCTTCCTGTCCTAACATACAGTTTTGGAGTGATTGACTGGCCCCACAAAGTGGTGGATAGATTACATATTAAAACAAGAAGGATGCTTCATGCTCACCAAATGATATATAAAAATCAGTGTATACCAAGATTATATATTCCCCATTCCAAAGGAGGAATAGGCCTCCTTGAAATTGATTACATGTATAGATCTGCAATCATGGGACTCCACACATATTTACTGACCTCACAAGATCCAAATGTAGTGAAAGTTTTGAAACTTGAGGAGGATAAATCTAAGATGACTTCTCTGCTTAATTTAGCAGAAGCATATCAACGTCAAGCAGGAATGCAAATCAAACCAGAAGTAGATAAAAAACAGGCAGCAAATGAATGTGCCAAAAAAAAAAAAGAAAGAATATAAGGTGAAGGACCAGATGAGAAGGCAAGAAATGTGAAAAATGCATAAATATAGTTGCAAGTATAGAAAACTTCTGAAAGAGCCTTATGTTGATGAAGAATGAATGCAGGAATGGTTAAGAAGAGGTGAATTCCAGCCAAGAAATGAAAGGTTAATAGTGGCAGCGCGAGATAGTGGGCTACATACACGCTTGTTTACAAAGTCCGTTGAACATGTGGGAGAAACAGACAAATGTAGGTTTTGTAAAACAGAATTGGAAACAGTCACACACCTTGTTGCTGGTTGTGCACACTAATGGCAGAAGGACTGTATACTGAAAGGCATAATAATGTGACGGGACTGTTGCACCGGGGATTGTGCAAACATTATGGTATCGAAGTGGCTGAAAAACACTGGAAACATGAGTCACAAAGCATATAAAAAATGATGAAGTTTATATCACATGGGATCACCCATTACCGACAGTTAAAAAGATAGATGCTAGAAAACCGGATATAGTGGTCCAAGAAAAGAAGACAAAAGTAGCATTGATCATTGAAATTGCCACACCCAGTGACTATAGTGTCTTGTATACAGAGAGACACAAAGTCATAAAATACCAGGATTTGCAGGTAGAAATGAGAGCAACGTGGACAAAAGATACCCAGACAGTTCCAATAGTAGTAGGAGCAACTGGTCTTATAAAAAAGAATTTACAATCATATTTAGATATGTTATCAATCGATGTAACCCCATAAGAATTGCAGAAGGAGTCATTATTGGGCACATTACAGGTGATGCGAAGAGCAATTTTGGCTGACATCAAAGAGTGAAAAAAATACTAATTTCGTGAACTTCAATCGTATTTTGACTTAGGAATGGGGTCCATTCCAGTCATGGTATTAGAAACCCGAAAGACTTGGAGAAATTAAAAAGAAGCATAAGCAACAAGTGGGGGAGGAAGTCATGCATGCACCCTGGGAAAGGTATGGAGGGTGTGTTTACACAGTTATTCTGCAGTTACAAACCACTCAAGCAGTGTGTACAGCAATGACGCAATTACCTTTGTAAAGAATGCTGCAAAGAAGGGAGTCCCCTGAATTGCTGGTACCTGGCTACTATAACTGCTGGTCTCACCTCATTCACTCTCTCTCCTGGGACACCATGCTCCTACACTGTCTCAAAAACAAAACATTAGTACCAAACTCCACATGAGGAGCAGGCCACAGCCTGTTTGTTCAGCCACATAGTTGTTCCATGTCATGCAAGGCTGTGTAGGCTAGACATACCCTTTTCCAGGTAGATGCCTTCAGTCAAAGCAATCATTACAGTTTGGCATGTATTATGCCTTGTATTCCTGGGTTCTTAGGATTTCAGTAGGGTAATGAGCAGATGCTGAGTCAGAGCACAGCTGCAGCATCATAATATGATGTTCAGTGTCCAGTTTCATAGATGTCCATCATTGCTTGAGCAAGCACCACAGTGACAGTGATCCATGTTAGGTGATAATTTTATAGCAATTCATGCACCCTTACCTTCAACAGCTTCATGGTGCATGTCTGCATGTCATGGATCTGAGGTTTACTGCAGAGGAGAGTGTATGTACCCACATGTCCTACGTATGTCATACTGTACATTTATGTAATCAGAACACATGTCTGTATTCCCACATCATGTCACACAACATCCAGTGTGCTGTTTGGTTGCTTGGCAGGCAGTGTAGACTATAAAGGCCAGAGTAATGACTGCAGATTTGAACATGGACATCCACATCTTCACTGCAAAGAGTACCTACAGACAGTGTGCTTGAGGCTGTCAAACGCAAGGGTGTAGCAGCATGACCCTAACTTTTGCTGGAGTTGTTCATTGTCACATTTGGAGGTATGCTGTTCTGACCATGCCTAATCATGGGTTTATGGTTAATCCAAGGGCCACATGCCTGGAAAAGCATAGGAGGACTACATAAAGGTTATATGTTACATTTCGGCATCTGTCAGGCCACTGCCTAATGAAGGCCTCCTGTGACATACACACAAGACTTTATTGCTAATGGCATTATCACTGACCACTGTGGAGATCTGCCCCTATACTCCTATGTCACATAAACAAAATGTGTGAGAGATGTGACTATATAATAAACCATGATTCCATGCTGCCTCACACACCGGTCAGTACATATAACATTGAGCAGTTTAACAACATGCACACCTCACCACATACTCGACCCACACACACATCACATAAACAGCATGTGTGGAGCTCCTTACCAGACACATACACAAAGAACAGACACATCAGAAACCCACCTGCAAGCTCAGTGGACATACTCAGACCTCTGCAGAATACAATACACATAATAGCGCATTAATTTCGGGAAGTGTGGACTGCTGAGACTCATAATGAGGTACATAGTTGGACCATGTTTGACTCTGTCCTGGTGTATGGGAGTTTGGGAAAGATTGGAAAAAATTTAGTTATTTGTCAGGCTTGGGAATAAGGCAAGGCAGTTCAGTTTCTCAAGGGGGATTTAGCTGTGAGTTCTATAGTTGCACAGGTGACAAGGCTATGTGAACTTAATAAATCTTGGTAAGTGGTCCATTGGTTTGTAAGGTTGATGTAGGCTTGATAGTGTGCAGACTGACAGACATTGGCTATTGTCAAGATAGCTTTTGTTTTGAGGGTTGGAGTTGGTAAATGGAGGTTTATTGGGCTACAGTTCTTGTGGCACTAATATTATGGATGTATTGAAGTCATTCTGAGGGTGGTTTGTTGGGTAGCAGATGTTATGATGATCATTAAATGTTTTCTTGTTTATAATGGATAGTTGATGTGATGGCAGGTTTGCTATTAAATTGATTTCAGAAAGGAAATCTCATTTTGTCATTATTATATACACTGGGCAGGAAAATAGGGCTGCAGTTAGGTATGATGGTATGCAATTGCAGTTGCATGCTTTCACATGGCTTTGGGTTTAGTGTTCTGGTAGTACATTTGGTAGTTAATGACCTGGGAAACATTACAAAGTTACTACTGGTAGTTAGGACAAGTGAGAATTTAGTTAATATACAGAGGTTATGCAAAGTTATGGTTATTACTTTAGCATTGGAGAGAGATCATTGGTTTAATTTCAGCCATTTAGGCAACTGGCTGCTGTGGATATTTATATGATAGGGCTTTGTGAGGGATGACATGGACCCAGTTTGGTTTAGAGAGGATGGGATACACAGAATGATGTTTGGCTTAACCCCTTTAGGTGCGGTTAGGCTGTAGCAAGTTTTGGTAGGATGGAAGGGGAACAGATTGCTCAGACTTGTGTGTGGAGAAGAGGGGCAAGTTTGCCATCTTTTGTTGCCCCTCTGGTGTTAGATGTTTATTTCAATGAGGTGGGAAAGGCAAGTGAGCAGTTGGACACTGCTTGATAAGTTAAATAAGTGAGCAGAGGTAAGGACACTTCTTATTTGATTGGATGTTTAATTCAATAAGTAATAAATGAAGCGAGTGATGGGACACTGCTTCGTAAGCAAAATAAGAGAGTGGAGGTAAGGACGCTGCTTAATGGGACAGGGTAAGCGACACACAAGTTGAGTCCCTCAGGGATCAGTCCTTGGACCACTCCTTTTTGGCATTTACTTCTTAGAAGTCAAGGCCAATGGCAGTGGTCTCTGGCTGACTAAATTTGCAGATGATTTCAAATTAGGAGCTGTCATTGAATTTAACATTGACACAAATGTTCTCCAGGAAGGGATAATGCAGACAAACAACTGGTGTCAGAGTCATGGACTAAAACTAAATGCCAAGAAATGCATAATAGTATCCTTTGGGAAGTCATTGATCTCTGGTAACTATCATATGGGCAACACACCCCTTAGAACTGAGCCAGTAGTCAGGGACTTAGAGACACACATAGATAGTAATCTAGCCTTTGAACATCATGTGTTTATAGTGGTGAGGAAATCATTCTATGTTGCTCAACTTGTAAACAAAGGTATGGCATCTAAGTCCATGGAAGTCATTGTTCCACTGTATTTGGCATTCATCAGACCTATCATTGAGTACAATGCCCACTTTGGTATGCAACTAAACAGGCATATCCAACAACTGGAATGTTTACAGAGGTTCCTCTCTACAAGAATAAAGGGTGTAAGTAAAATGTCCTGTGCAGACCACCTCAATGCCCTATCCCTGTATTCTGTCTCATACAGGCTTTTGTGGGGGAGATCTATGCCTGGCATACAGGGCATTGTCAGACCCCACTCTAATGGACCGCCTGCATATCCATAAAACAAACACCATCAGAATTACCCATTCTAAAGACTTAAACCTTGCCTGTGATATAAATAGGACTTGCTGGAGATATATATATGTATCCCAGATACTACCCTGTCTATGGAACAGGCTGCCCATCCATGTAAAGTAGAGTTCCTCCCTAACCCATTTCAAGTGCAACCTGGACAATTGGATGGGAAACCAGAAATTAATTCCTAGTTTGGCACCTATGTCTATAATGGACACAGGTAACCTGTAAATGGTTCACCTCCCAAGCCCATATCATGGGTATCAGAACATGTCAGGGATTTTGGATGCATGGCTATGCTTAAAAATGCCCTTGTGGTAGTTAGCCTAGTAAACACCTATGAACCTAAAATAAATAATATTGGTTAGTGAAGTTATGTTTATGGAAGATTAATAAAGGTCATCAGATGTCATTCAGTGTGATGTGTGTTTATTGAAGGGAACCAGGGCAAATGAGGTTTGATAACAAACCAATTTGTCCAGGGACGTCTTTGGGGTGGGTGGTTAGATAAAAATAGTAATGGGGATTAATAGGATAGGGAAAGTAGAGTAAGGGGGGTGATGAAAGGGTTAAATTGAAATGGAGGATGTTTGGGAGGAATAAGGTAAGTGTAGGGATGGGCTTAATGGGTTTTATGCAAGTGTAACTGAGTAAGGAATCAAATTCTGGGGTGAACTTCCTACCCACCCTCCCTCCCTCTTTTGTGGAACAGTGAGGGATTGTGGTTATTTTGTAAGTCTGGGTAGGGCGGAGAAGAGGGGCAAGCTTACCCTCTTCTGCTCCCCGTCTGGTGTTGGATGTTCATTTCAATGAGTCGAGAAAGGAAAGTGAGCAGTTGGATGCTGCTTGATAAGTTAAACAAGTGAGCAGAAGTAAGGACGCTGCTTATTTGGTTGGATGTTTAATTCAATAAGTGATAAAGGTAAAGGAAGTGAGTGATGGGGCGCTGCTTCATAAGTAAAATAAGCAAGCGTGAGGTAAGGATGCTGCTTATTGGGTGAAGGTGTGTGAGGTCATGCTGCCCTAGTTAACAGTAATATGGATGCTTATCCTGTGATTATCAGGTATACTATCTTTATGTTATGATTAATAAATAATATTGGTAATGAAGTTATGTTTATGGAAGTTTAATAAAGGTCATTAGACGTCATTCGGTGTGATGTGTGTTTATTGAAGGGACCAGGAAAATAAAGGATTTTGTGTTTTTGGCGAGACTAGAGTTTAAGGTTATGAATAGATAGCAATCACTCATTTTAGGATTAGGAACTTAACTGTAGGATTAGAGTTTGGGCTCTGATAAGGCGATACAGTTTAAAAGGGCTGGGCAGAGGGAATGCAAGTTAATTAAGATCAGGCTAGTAGGAGTTAAGGCACATACTCTTTAGATTAAGAGGAAGTGGCAAAGTGTCCAGTGCCCTACTACGGTTTGAACACAAAATACTCATTCATTCATTTCTGTTTGTAAGGTAAAGGAAATTAACTACATTGGTTAACTTCAAGTCACAACTTTTGACAAAAGAAAAAAAAAGAAAAAAAAACAGACTTTTTGCACACTACATATAAACAAATGATACCTTGGTGACTAGATTGCATTAAGTTATATTTGATTGTAATCAAGCTGCATATCAATATATAATACCCTAGTCATGGCTCTGGATAGCCATAAAGTTAAGAAAACAAATCAGCTTCTGATCTGTAACACTGTTTGTAGATGTATAAGTTGATTCATCTTAAAGAAGTAATTCTAAAGCCTTCGTAAATCTTGGTAGTAGAGTCTTAATTGATCAGATTTCCAGAGGGAAAATATTTCACATTTTGTCCACGGTCAAAGTCCTCAGAGGTTCAAAGAGATGAACGGTATGGAATGGCAAGGTTATTTATATCAAGAGTTGTAGCTTAGTGCTCTGATGATTTTTTTTTTATGTAAGTTTTTGTGCTGTGATTTGCATGAGTTTAACTTGAAAAAGCAATCTGTACAGATACAAATTTATACAAGACTAAACTGAAGACATTTTGCATCAGTCTTTGTATGTATTACTTTCCTTCTTTTTTCTTTGTTAACAGGGGTATTGGGCATGTTTGAGAAATAGCCTGGGAATTACAAGATACTGAGAGTGGCTGACACAATGAGCATATATTCGTGAATAATCATTCCTAGTATACATACATTTTTGAATCATGCTAACTGGGTTAATTGCTAGCATTAATAGCTTACATAAGTTTAGAAATGATTTTGCAAGAGAAAAAAAAAGTTACAATGCTGCTACATGAAGGCTTGAATATCCTAAGGATCTTCCAGCATGAGGCATTTTAAATGTTATTTTCTTTGAGTGGTAATTAGCAAGGCAGCATATATTTCATAGGTCTTTGGAGACGATGCTGCATTATGAATAAACTGCTTGACTGATGTTACTGTAAAATGTGGCATAGCATTACCCAGGTCACGACAATGACACAAAAGAAAGAAAATTTTACTTTGATTTTGTTCCAGATACATGGCCACTATGTACATTATTGGTACTGTTTTATAGTTAATGTGAATTATTTAAACATTAAATAATAAAAAAGAGAAGACAATATAGTATTTAAGTTGCTGCTGTGTGCTGGAAACAGAAGCAACTGTGTCATCAAGTGAGTTAAAGTTTACTTCAGAAGTCCTGTAAGCTGGGAGAGTGTCTTGTGGTTGAAAGAAGTTAGGCACGCAATTAGTGCTCAAAGACTGAGAAAGCACTCTCCACTCTGGACAAGGAAAGTACATCTCTATGTATAACTGAGCACTATCATTGTGCTGTCTTTAATTTATAGGTTTGGTAAATATCTAATTTATTTATATATATATATTTTTGACTGGGTTTGTTCAACTATTCTTGTAGCTTTTTTTCAGGGGAGGCAGAATGTGTTAATTATACTACTACGGCAAATTTAGCCAAGGCATCATTGGGGAACTTATTCTTGTCTTTTTGATAAGTGCCATGGGATCTCTTACTTTATCTGAATTACCACCAACTCAAGCTGATGTGCCCTCACTTAACATGTCATCCAAAGGACAACAGTCAAGAGTGGAGCACCCCCTTGCAGTACTAGTAATTCATCTACCTGGTGTAGGAATAGAACCCATAGTCTCTGCACTAAAGCTAAACGTTACTTGCCATGCCACTGACACTGATAAGTTTGCAGGAGTGTAGAAGTGAGATTTGGCTTATCATGATTTTATACATTTATATTTAGCCATTTCGGGTGATAAAGGGAAATGTGGTGATGTTCTTCAAGATGATATAAAAGAGTGAATGCTCCCATATAGTCCAACTGTATTTATTTATCAGGTGAAGTCATTTCTGAGGAGTATACAAGGAGTGGCATGCCACATTTTAATTGGTTTTGTAATATTTATTTCCAGTGGCAGTTCTGCCTTCAAGAGGAAGACATTTAGAAAGTGTATGCTTTACGATAGTCAGTATGTATTGTGGTGGACACAGGTGTTAGTCTGCGAGTTTTAAGAATGTCCCACTTAGTCCTCTTGCTTGAACTTTTGAGAAGTCTAGAAATGATTTGCAGAGAGATTTCAGCCTTGAGATGATACTGAATACCACATATTTGGACTTTATCTTTGTTGGTTTCCATTTATTTATATTTCTTTAAGGTTCATTTTAGATGAGTTTTAAAGAGGAAGAAGGGCTATGGCAGAATGAGATAATCACCATACAATATTTTGTTCCATATGTACAGTTCTGAGTGGAGGTGAATAACAAACAGTGTAGCTTGATTCCTTAGGAGACATGAGTGCATTTCAACAGTATATCCTCTAGTAGTTTAATTAACCACTGATTTACCTTTAAAACCAGCAGTGTTAAGTGAATGCATGCATGGTGTTGAGAATTTGATTTTCGTACACTAAAGCAAATTCCTTGGGAAGGCCTACAGTTAGGTTACCTGCAAGATGTTCTTCATCAGTTTGGAAAGTATTGTGTCTATTAGGGAGAGAAGTGTTGATATAGTGCCCCTGTTTTTAGTAATGCCATGCTGTTGTATGGAAATGAGATTGTATTTGTATAGGCACTCTTTGATCTGCTAGTGAACAAGCTCTTTCCAGAACTTTTCCTTTAGGAATGGTCTAAACTGTAGCAAATGTACATGGTGCCTCTGATTCTTAAGTAGGTAATATGGTTTTGCAAAGCTCAACACCCCTGCAGCCCCCTTTCTGTGGATTCCCCACCACCACCTACTTATAGAAACTAAGTCTGAGATTCCTTCCCATGAAGAATAATTAATCCAAACTGTTTCAGTGGAGCTGAAGATGTTATTAAATCCTATAAAAACAAACTGAATGTTCCAAACCAAACAACTCAGAAAGTTCTTGCAGATGACACCAATAAACTCCAATAAACGAGGTAAAAAATAATCAAATTAAATATTTTATTCAAGCTTCCTTGATAACAGTCCATAAAACTGTAACTAATATAAACTGGTTAAGTGCTTTCATCTCAATAACAGTGAGACTTCTTCAGAACCAGTAATGAATGCAAACCTAAGGTTTTTAAAAGTAACTAGTGATGCAGGACATTCAAATTACAAATCTCAAATTAAACACCTCTCAAAACATAAAATCAGTTGTAAGTTAATCAGTGTTATACCTTTGAAATAAAATCAGCAAACATTTAATTCAATGTAATGCATTTTACTCATAGATTCATAGGTGTGTACTAGGCTAATGACCACAAGGGCTTTTTTAAGTCTAGACATGCATCCCAAATCTCTGACAAGTTCTGGTACCTTTGATAGGTAAACGGGTTTAAGAGATGAAGCATTTACAAGCAGGGGCCTGGGATATGAGTCATTTACAGGCTGCCAGTGTCCATTTGAGACATAAGTGCCAAACGAGGTATAAATTTCCTGTTCTAAATACAGTGGTCCAAGTTCCACTTGAATTGGGTCAGGGAGGATCTGTGTTTTACATGGATGGAGAACTTGTTTTAGAGAAAGGCTAGTCTCTAGGATACACACCTCTCTCTGTCTCTCTCCAGCAGGTCCTATTTATATCACAAGCAAGGGTTAAGTTTATAGAATAGGTAATTCTGGTGTTGCTTGTTATGTGGATATGTAGGTGGTCCATCACAGTGGGATCTGACAATGCCTTACATGCCGGGCATAGATCTTCCCTCAACAGCCTGTAGGAGTCAGAATACAGAGATAGGGCCTTCAGTCAGTCTGCATAGGACATGTTACTTATGGTCTGTATTCTTTTAGTGAGAAACTCCTGTGAATGTCTCAATTGTTAGATATTGCTGGTTAGGTACATACCAAAGGGAGCATGATACTGATAGATCTGATGAATGCCAAATACAGTGGAATAATGACCTCCTTGGATCTAGATGCCATACCTTTGTTTATAAGTTGCACATCACAAAATGATTTCCTCACTACTCTACACACCAGATGGTCAAAGGCTAGATTACTATCTTTCCGTGTCCCCAAGTCCCGATTATTGGGCCAGCTGTTATAAGAGTGTTCTCAATAATACAGTTACCAGGTGGGATGACTTCCCAAAGGATATAATTATGCATTTCTTGGCATTTAGTTTTATTCCTTGTCTCTGACACCAGTTATTTGTCCGTGTTAGCCCTTCTTGGAGAACATTTGTGTCAGTGGAGTATTCCATGACTGCTTCTATTTTGCAATCATCTGCAAATTTAGTCCTCGAGAGGCCACTGACATTGTCCTGCACTTAACAGAAATTAATGCCAAAAAGGAGTGCTCCCAGTACCAATCCTTGAGGGACTTCACTTGTGACTGGCCTATATGTATAGGTGGACTCCCCAATTCTAACTTACTGGATCCTGTCTGTCAGCCAGCTGGCTATCCATTGGGTGACATAAGAGTTTATACCTAACATCCTGAACCTGTCATAGGTTCACAGGTTCATAGGTTCATAGGCTGGTACTAGGCTATCGGCCCTAGGGCCTATGCAAGCCTAGCCATAACAAATCCCTGGATATTTCTTCCCACGATATTTACTTCTCCAGGCCCCTGTCTAGCAGGGTGACTAACATGATCCCCGGGGTGAATTTCCTATCTCCCATCCAATCATCAAGGTTCCTTTTGAAAAGGGCCAATGAGGCGCTCTGCTTGATATGTATGGGCAGTCTATTCCAGAGTATGGGGAGTCTCTGGGTTAGGAACCTATCCCTCCAGCATGTTTTGTTCATTGTGATGACAAGGTTTAGATCCCTGGAGCGTGTGGCTCTGAGGGATTGGGATTTCTTTAAGTGGAGCATGTCCAACAGCTCAGGGTTTGACATGGCCTTGTATGTTAAGCAGAGATCACCTCTGAGTAGACGATATGCAACAGAGTATAGCTGGAGTTTTTTTAGATGGTCAGTATATGGCATCTGCTTTAGGCCTGTGATTCTTTAAGTGAGGTATTTCTGTGGCCTTTTCCGCTGTTGCAGATGTCTTGTGAGGTACATACCAAATGGGGCATTATACTCTATAATGGGTCTAATGAGGGATGAGTGCAGTGGGACAATGACCTCCTTTTTTCTGGATGAAAAGCCCTTAGTGATGAGGTGTGCCACATAGAAGGATTTCCTGACTGTTGTGGCAATGTGGTTATCAAAAGTGAGACCACTGTCCACCTGTGTCCCTAAATCTCTCATCACACTTTCAATGTTTGGTGTCCTGCCACCTATGTGGTAATTCATGGGTACACGTTTTTTTCCAAAGGGGATAATTATACATTTCTTGGCATTAAGCTTGAGCCTATGGCTCTGGCACCAAGCATCTGTTTCTGTAAGGCCCTTTTGTAGAATATCCACATCATTTGGGGATTCAATAATGGCTCCCAGTTTGCAGTCATCTGCAAACTTTGTTAGCCAGAGTCCCTTAGTGTTGGCCTGTACTTCAGAAAAGTAGATGCCAAACAAGAGTGGTTCCAGGACTGAACCCTGAGGTACTCCACTTGTCACTTGTCTGGAGCTGGATTTGGAGTCGGCTACTTTTACTGTCTGGGTTCTGTCAGTAAGCCAGTTAGCAACCCATCGAGTGACATAGGGATTTATGCCCAGCTTAATAAGTTTATCTATGATTCCAGAGTGGGGGATGGTGTCAAAGTCCTTGGCGAGGTCCGGATAGGCTGTGTGGACTGCCTTACCCTTGTACACAGCTTTGGAGACTGATTTGAAGAAGTCAATCAGATTCAGGAGACAAGATCGGCCCTTCACAAATCCAAACTGGGTGGAGTCCAGTGTTTGAAGGTTGCTAATGTCTTTGTTATAAGTTCCATGATAATGCGTTCCATGCCCTTGCAAATCAGGCTTGTCAGACTGATGGGACGGTAGTTCCTGGGATCCAAGGTGGATCCTTGTGGAGCGGGATAACTGTAGCTGTGCCCCACTCAGTGTGCACAAAGCCTGAGGTGAGGCTATGATTAAACATGACACTTAGGTGAGGTGCCAGTTCATTTTGTAGTTCATCTAGTACACAGCCTGGGATGTCATCTGGTTCCATGGATGCTGTATTCTTAGCTTTGGAGAATGCGGTTTATACCTGTGTGGCCGTGATTATCGGAATTTGGCAGTCTTTTGGTATTGAGATGGGCCCTTTAGGGGGTGAGAGTGGGGTGAAGTTGGCACTAAATCGATCTGCCAGGATATTGTCAATATCCTTGGGATCAGTATATTTAATGCCATTCTGTTGTAACTCAGAGCAGATCTGAGCATTGCCATTTAGATTCTTGACATAACTATAGAATGCCTTGTGGTTGTCTTTGGAATCTTTGGCAATTTTATTTTCGTAACTAGCTTTTGAGGATTTTATGAGGGATCTCAGCTTCTTACTGAGGCTGGTGAGGGATTTTTTTGCATCCTGGGATTTTTCTCTTTTTTGCAACAGTTTCTTCCTTCTGTTGTATAGTTTGTTTATAGCAGGGGACCACCAGATAGGCTTCCTTTTTTTTGGAGAAGAGCATCTTGGTTCTATTTGGGATGGCACGATTCATGCATGAGTGGATGTGCTCATACAGTGCCTTAGTGTAGAATTCTGCAGTTGGACTTCTAGATCCCGTCTGCGTGGGTGTTGTGAAGTTTGTCACTTCTGACTTCAGTAGCTTGAAGTTGGCTTTGGAGAAGTTTTTTAAGGAGGTTTCCTTACTGGGGGGTGTGGGTGGGATGTGGATGTCAAGGGTGCTTTGCTTATGGTCAGACCTGACCAATGAGAGGGTGACCACTGGTTTGGAGCATCTATCTCCCAGGTTGGTAATGACCAGGTCTAGGATATTGGAGCCCCTGGTGGGACAATGGATTAGTTGATCCAGGGCATTGGAATTTATGAATTCTAAGAACCGTTGGGAAAAGGAGTTGGTACCTGAGTAGTTTTCCCAATTAATGGCAGGGTAGATGAAATCACCCAGTCTTAGGGTGATTGGTTGTATCTTAATATTTTCCAGTATGTTTAGAAAGGTGTAGTGAGAATCTTGGGGCATGATTGGGGATCTGTAGCAAGCTACAATTTGGATTGCAGTCTTACCTAGTGTTAGTTGCACCTGGAGAATATCAGATGCATTGTGTTGGGCAACTAGCCTGGAGGTGTGAATATCCTTGGTGAATATGGACACTCCTCCACCTTTAGTGTTTCGGTCCTGGTTTTGTGGCCGAAAAGTGTGGTAAGAGTTGTAGCCTGGTATTGCAGGGGTGCTCTCTGGAGCCTTGAACCAGGTCTCAGTTACTGCACAGATATTGATGTTCTCCATTTTTAGGAGTGCCTCAAGAGAGTGCATTTTGAGGTTTAGACTTCTAGCATTAAGTTCTAGCATCAATAAGGCCCAAGTGGGTTATTGTGTCAAATGCCTTGGCCAGGTCAAGGTAGGCACCATGAACTGTTTTGCCCTCATCTATTGCTTTGCTGACATTCTCAAAGAATTCTGCCAGGTTGACTAGGCATGACCTAACCTTGTCCAAGCCAAATTGGGTTGGGTCCAGTGTCTGTAATTTTCCTATATCATTATTGATCATTTCATTTCCATGATAATTCATTCTATGGCTTTGCATATGAGTCTAGTGAGACGTATGGGTCTGTAGATGGCCCTCCTTTGTGCAGAGAGATACCTTTTGCTGTTCTCCATTCATGAGGCCTGTTTGGAGGCTACATTTAAAGAACTATTGCAGACTGACAGATAGGTCATGTTTTGTACTATTTATAAGTCAGATATTGTTTGATCCCATTGATACAGGGATATTGGCCTTAGAGACAACATTAAAGGTCTATTCCTTACTAATAATAGGAGGAGTTATATTTGACTGTATTTCGGGAGGGGAGTGGTGGGTAAATTTGTCAGCTAGTAGGTTCGCTATATCTTCTGCCTCAGTATAGGTGGCTCCATTAACAATGAGCTCTGTGCAAAATTGTGTATTGCCTTTAACGTTGCGAAAATAGCTAAATAATGCTTTGTGGTTGTCCTTATCTGGGAGGTGAAATTCACTTCAAATCTACTTTTGTATACTTTATTTGTCCTCTGGGTGTTTGTTTAGGTCGATGAGATTGTTTTTTTTTTTTTTATGATGGGTGCTACACTTCCTAATTTTTGCCATGGTTTACTTCCATCTGTTGGACAGCCTATAGGTGTTGTGATTCCACCAGGGAAGCTTGTTTTTTGAGATAGTTCTATATTTCTTCCTGTTGGCTGCAGTTGCCTGTTTGCTGGTAGTAACATGCTTGTATAGGGTTTCTGTGAACAGTTCTACATAAGCATCTGTGTTTTCAGGGTTTATGGTTTCTTGAAATTTTACTAGGTTATCATTCAGTTGTAGAATATTAACCTTAGAGTAGTTCCTGGATATTACAGGGTTAGCTGGTGTTCCAGATTTTATTTTTACTTTAAAGGAGACTACTTTGTGGTCTGACCTTACCAGAGAATACATTACACTGCCAGTGTGCAGAACTCTCCAATATTAGTGAGGATCAGATCAAGTATGTTTGCACCTCTGATCAGTGTATTGACAATCTGGTCCAGGAAACTCTGTGTCTGTACATTTGGTGTCATACATGATTCACAGTTAACAGTATGATAATTAAAGTCGCCCGTGAATATGATATTTGGTTGGGTATTAAGTATTTCCAATAAGCTTGTGTTTCCCTGGTCATACAGAGGAGCCTATAGCTTGCAAGGACATGGAGCTTTTTTTAGACTCTTAGCATGAGCAGTAATACCTTAAGATTCTTTATTTAATGTGATTCATTCACAGCTCAATATTTCTAAACATTTGTAGTGCTGATTTTAGGACTGTGGTCCCATTAACAGACCCTTTGCTCTATGTTTTACAGTAAGGTCAGCATCAAAAATTTAATTCATTCTTCTAAACATTTGTACTGCAGGTTTAGAACAGTACTCCTGGGTCTCCCCTAAGTGGGTGTGCCTGTGCCACTGGGATTACCTAGCCGATAAGCTCATAAATAAATAAATTAATAAGTAAACATTTGAGATACTGATCTTACCTTGATGTGCACCGGGGGGAGGGGAGGGACAGTCACTGTAGTTGGATATAATATACTGTGACTGAATAAACCTAACTTGTCTCCCTATTCAGTAACCTAACTTCAGTCTCACTGGCACACTGCTTCTTAAAAGGTCTGATTTACCAGTCACTCATGAAGCGGTGCCAATGTAGCTATGCAGTACTCATGCATTTACTAGCATTACAGTTATCCCTATCCTACCAAAGAGTTTAACATCTGAGTTTTATAAAGGAACTAGTCTAAAGTAGGTTACACTGCAGCTTACCAAACAGAGTCTTTCTAGCCAGCTCCTTAGCATGGACAGAGCCCTGGTATGGTTCTGTTTATCCTTTTATTCATAAAAATAGATGCATAGCAATGAAACAGAATATTGATTTAGTTTTGAGTAGTTTAACTTTTGCTGGTAACCACTGAGCCATTACTGCTGCTGTCATTTTGTAGAAGCTTTAAAACAAAGCAAATATCAAAGACCACCTTATGAATGTCGTTTCTCTGACCAACCACAATGACATGGGTAAGGTGTTAACTAGCAGGTAAAAGAGCACACTAAGCTAACAGTAATACTTAACAAAATGAAAATAAAATATGTTTTATTTAATAATAAAAACCAGGTTAAATGCTAAAAATATACTAACTTAAAATGAAAATAATAATTCACAACATCATCTAGTAGTAAAAACATACTTCACTGTGCCTCAGCTGCTACCTTCCATGGAACATGAAATCACGCAGACACATAGGTTCATATGTCATAGAAAAACATGAAATTGCACAGACACATAAGTTCATATGTTCACAGAAACATGAAATCACACAGACACATATGTTAATATGGTCATAGAAGCATGAAATCGCACATACACAAAGGTTCATGTGTTCATAGAAACATGAAATCATGCAGTCACATAGGTTCATATGTTCATACAGCCACATTAGGCTGCTGTTCCTGAGAGCCATCTGTAGCCACATGATCCGAAATTATCAAGGTATTAAATTAATACCAGACTCCTAACAGGATGAATTAATTTAGGCCTAAGTACATCCCCTTTTCATCTTGGCTTGTGGGGACATAGCAGAGGCAACACTATAATGATCCTTTTCCATTAGTATAGGAAGTTCAAACATAATTAACAATTACCTAGTATAACATTCCAATTTCTTTCAAATGAACCCTCAGAGTGGCCACATGATATTCATTAGTATAAAAATACTCTACTTATATACTATCATTCGTTGTACAATAGTAGCAACAAAATAGGTCATACAAACCTTTTCTAAAGAAGTTATTTGAAAAGAATCCATACAATGCATGTATTTCTATGCAAAATGAACTGTTAATGGGCCAGACAGATTTTTAATATTAATCTCTCTTATATGCCTTTGTGTCCTGCATTTCCAGTTTCATTGTATTATTATTATTATTATTATTATTATTATTATTATTATTATTCCTATATAAAATAGATTACATGCATATTATGTAGCAGTTTCTTCATTCACAATGGCAATTTTGCCTTACTACTACATCAAACATGAAAGGAAACAAATGATTGCACAAACTGAGGACTTTCCACATTGAAATGCACCTCTGAAAGACACTTTAGCCACAGTTAAAATAATTAAAATAGCTCAGTTAAAAGATTACTCAGAACCGAGGACTCTTATTTAAAGCACTCAGACTTCTGCAGACCTATTACATTAATGCCATACATGCTGAGGATTTTCAGAAGGTCTGTCCACAGAATACTGGTTGTTTTTTTTGGTTATGTATTTTTCTTTGTATTGATAAGCCTAGATCTCCAAATTGGTTCATTTTTGTCATGAAAATTTCAGGTAGTATCATTGGTACAGTTATCTATAAAATGCCACGGGGCTACGTTACTACCCGCAAAATTAGCATCTGTATATTGAATTTTAATAAAAGGAAATCATTTATATTTCATGTTTATGCCTCAAACTATATAAAAAATAAAATTATCACTTGTTTACAGATGCACATAACTGTATTTATATAGCAGAAATGACATCAACATTATATATTTATGTTTGACAACCTTTGTTTAGTTTTCACAAAACAGAACTGAAAGCTGCACATTTTTTTTCAACAGACTGCTTTGTAAAAGTTGCAGTCTGTGAATTTTCAAGTGTCATTCTGGTCTCAATTCCAAAATATCAAATGACAATATCTCCTTACTCCTTCAAGATTTTATTTTAATATTTAGGACAAGACCACTTGCAGATTCCACTTTCATTTATTTTCTACAACTCAATAGAATTTTAAGGAATACCAGCAAGACAATCTCAAGTATGAGATGGCCTCTCTGTCCATGTAAAATACATATATTTTGATATAGTTGGAAGACAGTAACCAACAAACAAATGAAAACTGTAAAACCAAAACACAGTTCAAATGTTCTGAGGAAGTCTTAGTGACTAAAGATGAAAGTATTAAACTGATTACATTGTGCATTGGTTTCTCTTATTCAACAAATGTTGTTTTGGTTTTATATATTAATATAACATATAAACATGTCAGGAATTGTTACTTATTCCAATTAAATAGTACCACCTTTTTCCTCATTTTATAACATATCTTTTTTCAAAGAAAAAGTGCTATTTTTCTTATTTCATATACACGCACCAATAATTTGTATCTTAGTTTGATGCATTGCTAAATATTTATTTTGTGAAATATTTGCAAAATCAGAGCATCCAACTGACTATGCAAGACTACTGGTGGTAACTAACAGTAATGACCATTTTTCCATAACCATAATGAATATGACAACAGATTTCTCTAAACAATATAGTATGACCTTCTGCTTCAAAATGGTTCTAGCTAAAAACAAACACATTTTGATGCACATGGATGTCTGAACTGGGTTGAGTTGGGGTCACAAGGCCAGTGACAAAAAAATCTGTATTTGGAATACATATATATGATTGTTACTTCTTATCTGAGAACTCAGTAAAGAGGTATTTTAGGCCATTATTATACTTGGCGTTCTGAAAAAAAAAATCAGAACAGCACCCCAAAATTTGAGTGTAATGCAAAATGTCAGACATCAGCAGTAAAGGCGAATAAACTAAATCCACTGTGTCCTGTTTTGAAAGGTTGTGTTTCATTTTCAGATTTCATTACAAAACACTTTAATAACAATAACATAATGTTCTATCTATCTAAAAACTGCAATTCTAATCATAGATACTATATATAGTATAGTTCTGAATTTGACACAACTTTAGATGCATAAAAGCATGGAAATGTAGCCACTGCATGCTGCAACTGATAAATGTATCTTTTTTGATAAAATGTACTCCATGTTATGACCTGGCTAAAATGTTTGATACAATTCCCCACTCAGACATAGTAGAAAAGATAAATAAACTAGGAATAAACCCCTATGTCACCCAGTGGCTTGCCAATTGGTTCACAGATAGGACAAAGATAATCAAAATAGGGGAAGTTATCTCCACAAAGAGACCAGTCATCAGTGGTGTCCCCCATGGTTCTGTGCTAGGACCTCTGCTGCTTGGCATCTACCTTTCTGAAGTAAAAGCCAATACCAAAGTGCTCTGGCTGACTAAGTTTGCACATGACTGCAAGCTAGGAGCAGTCATTGAGCCTCTAAATGACCTAGTGATCCTGCAGGAAGGTTTGTATCAAATAAGTAACTATTGCCAAACTCATGGACTGAAACAAAATGCCAAAAATGAATGTATCCTTTGGAATTCTCCTAAGATTTGATAAGGTTGTTCAGGATTTGAGAACTTACATGACCAATGACATAACTTTTGACCAAAATGTGTATATTTTTGTATGAAAGTCCTTGTATATTGCACAGCTTATAAACAATAGGATTCTGTCTAGATCTAGAAATGTCATTGTCCCCATTTACACAGCCCTCATTAGGCCAATGTTTAAATATAATGCCTCCTTCGGCATGTATCTGTCCAGTCACATGCAACAACTGGAATGCCCACAGAGCTACCTTACTAAAATGATACAATGTCTAGACAATATGTCCTACATGGAGCGACTCAAAGTCCTGTCACTAAACTCAGTATCCTACAAACTGCTATGAGATGATCTATGTCTGGCATACAAGGCATCCTCTGACCCATTACTTATGTATTTACCAAACATTAGCAGGTCAAATAGCATCAGAAGCACTCAGTCTATGAGATCTAAACCTCTTCAGAAACATCAGTAGAGATGGGTATATCCAGCAAATGATGCCACTGTTGTTGAGCAGACAAGACTCCCCATTCACATAAAATAAAGTTTGTCTCTGTCCATTTTCAAGTGTTCCTTAGAGCTATTGGTAATTTTGTTATTATACAATTGCACAGCTTGTCTATTGTATGGTTTATCTTTTGGTTTTATCAATTAATTAATTTTTGACTTTCCTGTTATTTTGTTGTATTTTGTGTGGAGCTTTTCTCCCCGGGCCTCTACTGAAAATGGAAATATATCCAGCTAGACTAGCCCGGTCAACAAATGTAAAATAAATAATAAATAAATAAATAAATAATAAATAATATGTGTAGGAAACAGAAAATGTACCCCAAGACTCCCCCCTCCACTAATAATGGACAGAGGCAGCTCCTAAATGCTTTATATCATGCACGGGTCCTTCAAATTATATATAGTATGATCCCAGTTATTTTCATTACAAGTGATATAATATATAATTATTGACCGTGGGATGGGTAAGGAGGTGGGACAGTTGCACAGCAGATAGTAGTTTCACCTCACAGCAAGAAGTTCTCTGGGTTGATTCTTAGCTGGGATGCCTTCTGTGCGGAGTCTGCATGTGCTTCCTGTCTTCATGTGGGTGCCCCAGTTTCCTCCCACATTCCAAAGATATACAGTATGTGGAATGGATACTCTAAATTTGGCCATGGGTGTAAGTATGTGTGGAAGTGAATGGTGTATAATAACCACAGAAAGGCTAGCCACCCAGTAGTGTGAACCTTAGCTCTAGATGATTGTCACTGTTGATGTGACACTTAGTTCCCATCTACAAAATGGGAAAAGGGGTTGTGGGTGGATGGTTTGATGGATGAATGGATGGATGGATGGGTAAGACCAATCTATAACTAAATAGGATAGGTTATTTGGAACACAAAAGGGAAACATTCTAGGCTAAAAATGCCCCACAAGACCAGCTAGCCTAGTACTTATAATATACCTATAAACCTATCAGTAGAGAAGATGTTTACTTTCTTTATCTTACTAGCTGAAAAAGAAGTGCTTCTTGCAATTATTGCGTTAAATATGCTAAGCAGACATTCACCATGACACTCAAAATAAAAGTATAGTATAATCCAATACACACAAAAACGCAGCCATTTCTGGCAATCACCGCTCATATTTGAGTAACAAATGTTAAAAAGTAATGGCAATAATTATGCATTTCTACTTCCTCCTATAAGGCAACCACCCCACCCCACTCCACCCCACTTGGACTGCAATACAAAGTACATAAAAAGTGTATGGTGCTGTGGACAATATGCACTGTTGCCACTGACTGCTGATCAATCTGTAAAAAAAAGTGAAAAAATGGTTACAGCATAAGTTCTTCAACTTGGAGATTTCAGACATTATGGTCATTCTATACCCCAATCCCTACCAAACCGTAGCAATGATCATCATCTTATGATTATCTCAGCTGTTCTTGCCTTTCATCCACTTCTGGTAATCACATCAAAAAGAATGTTAAAAGCATCCACAATAAAGTTAGTAGTGGAGTGCTGAAGTTGCTGCTACCATCATGAAAATAAAAGGAAAGAAAAACTGTAATCTGCTGTGGATATTTTGCACTATTACCACTATCCACTGTTTCAATTAGTTTCTTGACAGAAAATATAATAAAAGACATAAGTGCAACATAAAAAAATCTCCCTTGAAGATCCTTACATCAGCAATTACTGAGT
Organism: Protopterus annectens; assembly: GCF_019279795.1. NCBI lineage: Eukaryota > Metazoa > Chordata > Ceratodontiformes > Protopteridae > Protopterus > Protopterus annectens. The sequence continues at coordinate 121,833,873 of NC_056729.1, forward strand.
CTATATTATAAGAACAAGGTTTTACAACTTCGAACACCATATGGGCGACACCATATGAGCGAAGTTGTAAAACATCAAAACAAAAATAAAAAATGTAAGAATAAAAGAAAAACCTACCTGATCACTCTGAGCAGGGGGGCAAGACCCCTGGGCCTCCCACACCCCCCGCTACTTAAATATACCAACTCCAAGATCACACTACGTTGAAGTAAAGGGAAGAATTCCCTACGGTGATCTCTGTTCACACTTGCAAGGATTTAAATATTTGACCATTTGGTGTCACCCATATGGTGTTTGCATATTTAAAACTTTGTTTTTATAATATAGACCTGCAATTCCCAGTAGGATCTAAATATTTGTCTGGAGACCACTGGTTAATCACTGTGATCACTTATAAAGGCATCTAATCTGCAATGTATAGACTGCATATTAGTAGGCCATAGGTTGGTTCCCTAAGTCCTATCACTACATTCTTGAGGTAGAGGTGAGAAGTCATTCTAATAAATGGAATAACTTCTCATTTCTTAGTTAAAGTTCACATTATTTTCAATGGAAAGCTATGGTGTTACTATTTGGCTAGTATAGCTACTGAACTAGTCAAATAATTACCTTACAGATGTGCTTCAAAATATATGTTTTCTAATTTTAAAACCAGCTTCATGCCAATTTTACAATAAAAAGATCAACTAAGGCAGACTGAATTTGGTACTCACACTATGGGATCAACCATTTAGTGCTGAGTTTACTCGTAGCACATACATACAGGGTTAAAGTGCAACACTGTGTTCCCTTTTGGACTTAATTAAGAACGTAATGGAAGATTTTACTTTTTAATTGTTAATTAAGCTTGAAACTTCCTGTATTTGTGGATATGTGTGTAAACGTGCTTTGTTCTCCCTGAATGGCAGCAGTTGAGGTGCCTGAAGATTTTATTTATTTATTTTTTACTATAGGGAGGATTCATGAATTGCATGTTAAAATGTGCTGTTAACCGGAGAATATATCTGCCCAAGGTAGAAAATATTGTCACTCCTGTCCATAGAATGTACGCAAGTCAATACCTGCTTCAAGACATTCCTTTCAACTGAGTATTGCAAGGATCTGACATTTTCTAAGTAAACCTGTGCATTTTCTATCCTCACAGGTGTTTTATAATTTATGCATTTCCCACTTTTGTCTTCCATCTAATCTGAAGTTATTGTCCTCACAATTTCAGTAAGGCTGAAGCTTTTTGCTGTGTTAATGTATTGTTGCTGCTAATAGACCAAGTACCCATTCAACTACGAATGGCTTATGTACCTTTTAAAAAATGTTCAGTTTTGTCTCAGTTTATTACAGCTCTATGCATTTCAATAGTAAGATTGTGTTCTCCTGCTCTTGATAGTCATCTGGCATGTTTGCCTTTTTAGTCACCCTTTCCATCAAGCATTCCTCTGCCTCTAATCTCCATTTAAGTTTATTTCAACCATCGCTCCATCTTTCCTCTGCCTCTAAGTTCCATTTGACTTTGTTTTTTCCATTGCTGCATTCTGCTAAGAATCCACTACTAGACTTGTAGCTGCAGTGGGTGACTGTTTTACTCCTAGTATAAGGGCATGTAATCTGCAACAGCATTTCACTGTCCACTAGTTACTGTACAAGCACCCTCTGGTTGTTGGATTTGCCTCTGCTTTTCTGGTTAAATACAAATCTCATCTCCTGTAACATACAACAGTGGACAATCTTGTCCGTTGTTGTCCTCTGTGCTCAGTCTTCCTAGATGCAGGAGTTTCTTCCTTGCCTGCAGCTGCACAAAGAGATTGTCCATGTTAATGCGTTAATGCACTGGGTCTGAAGACTCCTTTCTTGGTATATTTTCCCACAGACATTGGTTAGCTCTGTCTACGTCTCAAAGTTGTATCTGCATAATGTATATTTCCTCACAGTGATTATTTATTCAATATCTGTTCCATAGGTGTCGCTATTCATTGTTTATAAACAATGTGCAGTTTAGTCAAATTCTTCTACCTAACAGCTGATTCTGTGTAATATTCTCAGCTGTATGCTCTGAAAACAATGTATGCTTAAAATCTTTTTTTTTTTGTTTTATTCTGACTCACTCAGCCAAGTCTGAGCACATTCATTATCTCAAAGCCATTAAAGCCTTTTGTACAGATTAGCTATACATTGCTAATGAGCACATTTATCTAATTTGTGGCTTGATGTCAGTTGTCTGATAATTTTTATTTGATGTTGGATGACAGGAATATATGCTGCAAATGGTATTAGCTATAAATGCCAGCTCTAGTAATTTAAGCTGCATTTTTTATTATGTTGTTAAAGGCTATATGAGCTCAAAAGTGTTCTATATTTTGAGAGCATAGCACACTGTAAGGTATTCTTTCCTGAATCCTCTGTACAAAAATTTTCCTTTTGCATAAATCGAACTATATAATTCTGCTCCTGGCTAGAAAATGCACGCAGAGACTGATTCATCGCTGCTCATAAGTTTCTGTATTTGTGGAGGGCTGGGGGCACTGCACATGTATTTTACAATTACTATGGCAGAGGGTTTGGTCCACCCTCTAGGTAACATCTTACATTAATGTTTTTATATGCATAGTTTAGCAGATTTGGGAAAGTTCCTTTAGTGTGTTGGCTCCTTCTACTTGGAAAATCTGCCAGTATGCATAAGCAAAACAGAATACACTACGATCCTAGATAATTGCTGTAAATCTCAGTGCTATGGTATCAACTAACTGCATTACTTCTATAGATTCCAATTAAGATAAATCTTCTTAAATTTAATTACATTTGTGTTAACTCGATTATTTTCTTCTAAAAATAAACACAACAGTACAACTATTCTATTACAAATACATTTTCTGCTCTGTTACCTTATTTATGTAGAGTGAGATATTATCGGTACAAAGGAATGAGCCCACTGCTTTTCTGTCATGTCATATAGCATGTTATTCTGATTCTATAGTTTTTTCCCTCATGGCCAAAACTTTAACCAAATGCATCCAAAGGGCAGATCACTTAACCAGTTAATCAAACAGTCAAACAAAAATAAATACATAAATAAAACAATACCAAATAAGCAAATAGACAAAGAAAACATTTAGAATTCTAAATTTAAAATTGTATTTAATACTTTTACAGTACTCAGCAGGCTCTTCAAATGAAGTGCTCACAAAGGCTACTACCTCTCAGTGCAAGCCTGAGTATTTTGAAATACATGCAAAGCATCTGATGGCATTCCTTGTCATTACACAAATGTATTAAGGCTTTCTGTGCAGTCCGTAAGTGGAAGCAGCAAAACTGCTATTCATAGAGGCCACTTATGTTAATATGCAATAGCTGCAAATAAACCTGAGCAAATGAAGTCACAAGCAGATGTAAATGATGTAAAACAGCATATGCTAATGAAACTTTTTTTTTCACCTGTTTCTGATTCATAGTGAAATATTCCCACTTTTTTAGTCTGCCTGCAGATATGTTTAAAAAAGAGGATTCTCACCTAGTTATCTACTTTGGAATCCATGAATACGTTATAAATTGTTGCTACACTTGGTATTTCCTATTTTTAGCTTCTTGGCTTGGATGAACAAAAACTGCTTGTGGAGAAGGTGGAGATATGAGCAAAAAATAACCCATTATATTTTTTACAATCAGGAAATACTAGATAGGTTTAGAGTGGATAGGGATAGTATAAGGGTCTCATTGAGTATGTATGACCCCCACATGGGGTACTGGAGGAATGTGTGGATGTCCTATTCCTGTGGATACTAAGGTATATAAAGTTCTCACTATACTTGCCATGGGGACTTTTCTGAAACAGAGTTGGGACACATTGGGTATCTCACAGACTTCAGCCTCAAGAATACTGCAACAGTTCTTGGATGTACTCTTGTAAAGTGTATTAGTACATCTATTTCCCAGTGTCCCCTCAGGATAGTGCCAGGACTATGCATGGCTTTTATAGGGTGGCATGTTTCCCTGAAGTATTTGGTGCAATTGATTTCACCCATGTTGCAGTTAGGGCCCCTTCTTGCCCAATGTCGAGCGGTACTGTCATAGGAAGGGTTACCATTCCACTAATTGCCAGTTACCATGTGACGCAAGGGGGTGCATCAAAAATGTCTCTGCCCAGCATCCTGGCAGTGTGCATGATTCACATATCTGACACACTAGCTCACTCTTCCTGCATAATAGAATGCACAGTGGTCATCTTTTTGATAAATGGAAAATATATATTTTCTTTTTTCTATTGTAGTTAAGTAGTTATTCATGGTAATATATATTGCTGAAAACTAGACAGCTTTTTTTTGTTTTGTCTCCCTCCTTTCTCTCTCTCTCTCTCTCTCTCTCTCGCTCTTTAGATTTTTCATGTGATATTGGATGTCTACTGGAGGCATTGTTCATGACACCATTGAGAAATCCAAGTGGAGCTACAAAACAGATCTACAACAGAGCTCTGTCCCAGAAATGTATTATCATTGAGAGTGTATTTATCCTCCTGAAGAGTCATAGTCTTTTCGAGTGACTGTGCGAGTCTAGCGGTGCCCTGCAATATGACCCAGCTACTACATGCAAGATGTTTACTGCATGTTGCATTCTGCAGAGCATGATGTGGTAGTGAAGTGACCCCCATGCTATCACTACAGCTCCCTATTCTCGCTCTACTATGACTAATGATGACTAGCTAGCAGCAGTGGTAAGGGACCCCATGTGGCAGACTCGTGAACAAGATATGCTGCACAGGTAAAGGGTCAATGTGTAGTCCAGAGCTATGAACTATTCAGATTACTGTTTCCTTTTCTGTAAACAACACACAGAGTATAACTGATGCATGCAGCAGTATCTGTGGGCTATGCTATGCTGTGTATGGTCCACTGATACTATTGCCCTGACATTCCCTTTCTCTTTATTTCAGAACAGTTACTCACATTATTGTTTGTGAAAGTCACATCTGAGTGCTCACTGACTCTTTTTCAGTGATGTTGTATTTTAAGTAATACTCAGACATTCAATTGTTTTTGCGCAATAAATTCCAGTGAGGTGGTTTACCTAGGTACTCATGTAGTGAATGCCCTCATGTGATTCAGTAAGTAAAAAGTGTTAATTCAGTACTTAACATGAGTTCACACCTTGCATTTGAATTAAAACTTAACACATTGATTTTTAAATTATGCTGTCTGTTTAGGTACTGCGCATCACATTATTTTATTTTATCATACCTGATAATTTTTGGTTTAAGAGACAAAAATATTATAATTTATGCAGTGTTAAGGATGAAGTGGCAGAAGGGCTTTTCCATGACAATATTCTAATTTTTAATCTGTAATTTTCTTATTCATTTTTCTATGAAAACGTGTGTATTACAACATTGAAGCTGTAGGTAAAAAACAACTGTAACAAACAATGCTAGTACATACAGCATTAATGATAATAATCACTGCAATCTTATGTTATGGCATGCACATTTCTTTCTACAGTTCAAAGAGGTTATAAGGAGTACCATTAAAAGAATGAAATGTATGTTCTAAGCCCCCCCCACTTTAATAACTTATCACCCTTTGAGTTAAACATTCACCTGTGTTTGCGAAGGTCAAATTGTAAGTAGCAGAATGTCACACTTGATTCAGTCTGGGTACAGGTCAAAGGTATCATACACATTTTCTAAAGATAGTGCATGTGATATTGAAGAGGAGCTGTCATGACCTACTCGACACAGGTTACTGATCTGACAGTACTGTACACCTGTGATTGGGACCATGAATGAAAGGTTCTGGTAGGTAGCGATAAACACTGAAGTGGCCTGCATGAAACATGTTGTGTTTGTTCTCATCAAGTAATTGCAATTCTTTCTTGTCCCATGTATCCAGACAGTACCGCTTCCTCGGCCCCTTGCAAGACTAACTGCAGCTTGATCCAGGTATGTCCTAAGTAATGTACTACCAATTTGTAGGGTGTGAGATCCCACCATTAAACCTGCAGACTGCCTAGCACTTTCCTCAGGCTGTCTCTTAAATGTGTTGTCCTCGTCATCATCTTCAACAGCCATTCTGCTGCTAATATCTCCTAAATGTATTGGTATTTTGAAACTGTTTGTTTCTGCCACTGTCCCTGTAAAAAAATTATTTGCAAACATTACTAATAAAGAAATTGCATACACTATTGTATGCCTATTAAGGAGGTGTGTTATAGACTTGTCATGCACACAGCCTTTATTGTCATTCTGTGTAGATGTAGAAGGTCCAAATGTTAATAGTAACTGTAATGTGTTTAAAGAAATCATTCTATGTCAGCATTCAATTGTCTGTATAAATACATATTACTTTTTTAAACTAACCTTCCTGAGCAGACAAGTGTTGTTATTGCAGATCACATTGTTTCCAGCATGTCCTATTGTATATGTTATTGTCAGATCTGGAAAGGTTGGGACTTGAAACCATTTATCAGCATGCATTTGTTGAAAATAGTTCTATTACCACCAGTAACATGATGTTCCATAACAATATATTATTGGCTACAAATGAAAAATTGTGCTGTGATGTAATTTATATTGATTTAACTTCAGCATTTAACAGAGTCATATACAAAACACTGATCAATAAATTAGAACAACTAGGTATTGATTTACTCTTGACAAGGTGGATAGCTTATTAGCTTACATATAGGACATGGCAAGTATCATACAGCAATTGGACAGTTGAAATTCTTGGTTACAGTCAGGGTGTCCCACAGGACTCCGTCCTAGGCCCTTACTTGTTTCGATTGTATCTTTCAGACCTATCTTTTTCCTCTGAGGTGTTCTACAGTCTGTATGCTGATGACCTGAAACTGGGTAAACTGATTACATATGTTACAGATAAGGTATGTCTGCAAAATAACTTGACTAAATTGACCATTTCGGCACAGGAAAATAATATACTGATAAATGCATCAAAATCTAAGCATATGAGATTTGGGAGATATAAATTGAAAGGTGAATATTTAATACAGCACAAAGTGATTCAAACTGCAAATTCATTTAAGGATTATTTGGGTAGACCCATCTTTGAGTTTTTCTAATCATATTGTATAAAAAAAATTATAAAGTCTTTGAAATCAGAAATGATAAAGTCCTTGCTTGTTAATTTCATTAGACCCAAACTTCAGTATGGAATAACAATATGGAAACTTTATAATAAAACAAGCTTAAGTAAACTGGAAAGAGTACAGTGGAAAAATACCAAGGGCATCCATGAATGTAAAAATTTGTTATTATGAAAGACTAAAATAGCTGAACTTGTACAGTGTATCTTAAAGGTATTTATGAGGAGATTTTATTCAGGTATGTAGGGCATTTAGAGACAACTATCTCTGGGAATGTTTGGGGTTATCAAAAAGTAGTGGAGAATCAAAAGACAATGTTTGTAGAAGATTCTATAGGAATGAAAAGTGTACTAAGTGGTTCTCTGAGAGAGCAGCTAATGCATGGAACAGACTACCAAATTACATTAAAGCAAGCACTAGTTTAGATATCTTTAAAAGCAGCCTGGACACTTATTATGGAAACAAGTGTTCTGGTATATTGGCAGCATAGAATGGCATTAATGCCCATGCTTGAAATATTTGTATGCATGTATGTTGTACTGCATCATTTGTGCTCTTCTTACATTTTGCTGGTTTGATCCCTCATTTTGCATCATTGCCGCACATGAAAAAATATGCCTCAGTCATACACCAAGAACATTTAATGTAATCATCAGTTAAACAACACAACAATGAAAGCATGCCTGCTATCCTGCTATAAAAAAGTTAGGAAACACAAACCCCATAATGATATGCACATGCAAAATCTCAGTCGAGCCAACTAAAGTTGCGCTACACTAAATACATTCAGAACAGTAAAGCAATTACTTTGTTAACCAATTCATCCTTCCAATAGCTGCTACCATTGTCATGCATTCATAATGCCTCATTTATTTTTGTTCAGTGAGACTGAAATCTCCAAGTAAAGATACATGCATGTTCAGTCAATAAAACATTCTTAATTCTTCAGCACTTCACAACTATACACAATCATTAAATGATGCCAAAGTAAAAGATTTTTGATGATCAATAATCATTTCCTCTGCTGCTTTAATAATTTTCCACTTACAAATGACAGCTTTTTACTATTCACTAAAGCCATTGTAATATGCCCATCCTATCAACAAAATAAATATTTCTTGCAGTAAACTTGCTAGTCTTAAATCACTTTGAAGTGTTCCATATTAATTTACAATATTTCTATTATTTTTTTTCTTACTTAAAAAGTCTGTAGTTTCTTAAATTATTTGCCAGCTCATAAGTTAATATGGCAGTGTTAAAATACTTTATGTAAATGCAGACCTGTTTACATATTTTATACACAAATTAGGCCATTTTACATTTATCTCTATGAATCACAGTAATACATAATGTGTACATCCACTTATGTGCATAAATCACTTTTTGATATTAATAAACACGGCCTCGTGATCAAGTGAGCACAATGGGGACAGAGGCAAAGTCTACAGCAGTCCTCAAAAGTCCCCAGCATGCTATGGGAACACACAGATAGCCACAGATATGCTTAAATCTGAATATGTTTAGAAGAAGCAAAATGGAGTCATATGAATGACAGTTTGAACAATCATGAAATATATGGCCATCTAACACCACCTCAAAGTACTCAACATTTAATAAAAGTTAATACTTGCACACATAACGATATTTATTTCTGCAAAAAGAACCCCCCCCCCCCAAAAAAAAAAAAAAAAACATTAATACTGCTGCTCTGCAATATGAGGCATGTATAAATTACATTCAGGTGTAATACTCCAAAAGGTAGCTAAGGCGGTACACAGCAGCAATAGCAATTGTAAATCATATAAAGAAAAATGATGATTGCATGCTGCTTTTTTTATCCACCATATAAATAAATTGTAAATGTATTCCTTTAAAAAAATACATCTATGTGGCTAAGCATTCTTGGTTAAACCAAACTTGCCAATAGTAACAGTACCATGTCTAATGCTCATGCTCCATCACTACATAGAGGCCAGTCACAACTGGAGTCCCTCAGTGATCAGTCCTTGGACCACTCAGTCCTTTTTGGAATTTACTTCTTGGAAGTCAAGGCTAAAGTCAGTAGTCTCTGGCTGACTAAATTTGCAAATCATTGCAAATTAAGAGCCGTCATTGAATCCCACACCAAAACAAATATTCTCCAGGAAGGGCTGATGCAGACAAGCAACTGGTGTCAGAGACATGGACTAAAACTAAATGCCAAGAAATGCATAATAGTATCCTTTAGGAAGTCATTCACCCTGGTAACTATCATATTAACAGCACACCCCTAAGAGTTGACCCAGTAGTCAGGGACTTAGGGTCACACATAGACAGTAATCTAGCCTTTATCCATCATGTGTCTATATTAGTAAGGAATTCATTCTATGTTGCGTAACATATAAACAAAGGTATGGCATCAAGGTCCAGGGAAGTCACTGTTCCACTTTATTCGGCATTCATCAAACCTATCATTGAGTGCAATGCCCCCTTTGGTATGTACCTAACCAGGCATATCAAACAATTGGAAATTCCACAGAGGTTCCTCACTAAAAGAATACAGGCCATAAGTAAAATGTCCTACGCAGAATGCCTCAAGGCCCTATCTCTGTATTTTGTCTCCTACAGGCTTTTCAGGGGGAGATCTATGCCTAGCATACATGGCATTTTCAGATTCTACTCTGAGAGACCTCTGGCCCTATCCATAAAACAAAAAGCACCAGAATTACCCATTCTAAAGACTTAAACCTTGTCTGTGATATAAATAGGACCTGCTGCATAGACAGATATGTATTCCAGAGACTACCCCATCTCTGGAACAGGCTCCCCATCCATATGAAGCAGAGTTCCTCCCTAACCCAATTCAAGTACAACCTGGACAATTGGCTGGGGAACAGGAAATTCATCCCTGGTTTGGCACCTGTGTCTCTAACAGACACAGACAGCCTGTAAATGTTTCATCTCCCAAGCCCCTGCTTACACTTATGAAGGTTATCAGAAGTTCCCAGACATTTGGGATGCATGGCTAGGCTTAAGGCCATTGTGGTCATTAGCCTAGTAAACACCTATGTACCTATGGACCTATGAATCATTGGTGGAAGACTTTATTTACCTTAGAGGTATTCCTGAAGGGCTACATGTGATCAGGAAAGCAATCAGCAGAGGGGTGCAGTGGTGACAACACCCTATACATTGTACTAGACTGGATAGAGAAGAGAAATCTGAGTCACAGCTTGCAGTTTAGCATTCAGTCTCTGTTGCCATCCTTACCTGTGTTTGAAAGCTTTTTAAGTGACTACAAACAGGCAGCAGAAATTAGGATCCATTACAAATGATTACATAAAATATAACTGTTTAATATGAATGCTATTTGTTTCAGAGTTGTACTGTGTTGTTGTCTTGTTTAAAATTATGTCACGTATGACATTTAACCTTTTTTTCATATTAAGTGATGATTTGAAAGAATCTTAATTTGTCTAGTTGACTTGCATTGCAAACTTGTATATATTTTCTTTACTTTATTACAATTAATCAACAGGAGAAACGTGAAACTTGATATTAGGTATATGCAACAGAAAAAGTAGTTCCCTGTTTGTGTATCATACTGCCAATCACACAGTCATTAATAATGCATCACTAATGTTATTTTTGTTCAGGAAGAGACATTCTGTATTGGAATTACTGAAGTGAGATATTAATGCAGACAAATACATAAAACATCATGTCAGCATGAATGGAATACTTCTGTAAAGTCAGCTGTTACATGGGAAGTGGTGACCAAAGACTTTAAAATGGAAAACTGGCACAAAGTT